>NC_040040.1:27904681-28053567 GCF_003713205.1 Coffea eugenioides | reverse complement strand
TTTGTAGCTGTCTATAAATTTTCAGCTTAATTCGAGTACTGTAGCATGTGAAAAAATAAAAAATACCCCTAACTGCCATAGGTAGAGCTCTGTGGACAGTGTTGACATTTCACCAATCTGACCGCTTCTGTTCATCCTGATCCGTACTGAATTAGCATTTGGCCAAAACACGAAAGTTGTAGTTCTATGTCTTAGCTTTCTAACGGCCTTAAAAACGTCTCAATTGGATTTCGGTAGCCTGAGTTATTGTCATTTAAGTATTGTACGGTTAACTAGCCTGATTGTGAGACTCTGGTTCTGTAATTTGAAATTTTGATCTGGTTACACTATGAACTGGACTGGGTGGTCTTCATCAAAGTTGTAACCCTTTATTTTAGCTTCGAAACGGTATAAATTACACACCAATTCGATAAGCGTGGATTCAGTTGTGTCCGATACGCTAAACGACGTCAAATCTGTCTTTTATTTTATGGCTTAAACTTTATTTCCGGACATTTTCCTAACTTGATTTTGTACTTGTACGACATTGAGCCTATTGAACGGCTATTGAAATGAGATTAGTTTGTATGTGACATTGGGGCTGATTTGAGAAAAAATGAAGCCATGATGGCTGAAAAAGTAAGAAAATTTAGGGGAAAATGCTGTCCAATTTTCTAGGCCGTATGATTCCTTTAAGTTGCAGTTGCATTGCGGTAGAATGAGGGGGTTTGGGGTTGTTTGTAACTCTCGTATCAACTCTTATCTGTTTGCTCAAAAATTACATTTTATTCTTTTGTACTCGTATATATAATTTGGAGAGGCACCCGACTAGTAATCGAGATTCACTTGTGCATTCCGTTTACTTGATTTGGATGTGAAAACTTCAACTACGCTACCTTTGTTATTCTTAGGGTTTCACGGTGATTAAGGCCACTTTGGGTGAAAACTTTTGAAGTATCTGTACTGGAACTGGTGAGTGTACCACTCCTCTCATTTGTTGTTTAACTTGGTTTCTGTACCTGCAATCTGTGATTTGAATGACTGTAATATCTGTTTATTCTGTTTGAGACGAGAGTGTATTTTATCACACTCGTTCTCTTATCTGTCTGTATGCCTATTTACTGTGTGAATTTGAATATGTTATCTGTATCTGTATCTGTTCTGATGTCGTTTGGAAGCTTATATCTAACGACCTTTCTGTAACCTCTGAGCTCAAATCCTGTGGCTAAATTACTCGAGTCGAGTCAGCAATGGCCTGATCGAGTAGATAACCAACCACAGTAGTCTGCTCTAGGAATCTTTGGGTATTGAGACCCTTGATTCCGGTATACTCGAGTATTACCACTTCTGTTTCTGTTGAGTTGTTCGGGCCCGATAAGGGGTATATGTGGTGAACGGAATTTTGGTGTAAAGTGGTGCTCTATTGGACTGGACTGGTTACTTTATTTGAAAGTTGACGGAGTGTCAACTATTATTTGATCAAATTTCGGTGAAGCAAATCAGAATTTGGCTCCTGAGAGCCACCCGTATCCTTTCTATCTATGGTGTTGTTCATTTCTTTATTTGATTTGCATATGTGACTAATTGAATATGAAGTTCCATGACTCTTACTTGCTATTATTTTGGTACCTCATTGAGCGTAAGCTCACCCCTTCCGGTTATCTTTGTGTTCCTTACAGGGAGCCACACTTTGAGCCGTGATTTTGAGAAAAGGGTTGAGCTAGTGTAAACGTTCTTTTGTTAGCTCTTGTGTAATCAAAATACTAATTATCTTTGAATGAAGTATCCCGCTTTTAATTCTAAAGTTTTCGATGTATGTATATAAATATTTTATCATGTACATTAAGTGTATTCATTTGAGATGGTATCTTACGGTGTGGAACTCATTCTTCTCAACTTAGTAGTTTTCGATTGATTATTTTCTTAGGGATTCGTTTGTGCGCTATATCGGGTTTGTGTGATTCGACTCCGTAGTCCTGACGAAAGGTGGGCAGGCGGTCCGCTAAACCCTGAGGTACGCCCTAGGGGGAGGTGGGGCCGTCACAGGTGGTATCAGAGCCGCTTCACGTGGTCTCCAAGCGAAGTGAGTTTGGATCAAGTGGTATTATGGTCCTCATTTTGTGAATGTGTCTAAATGTATAGGTGCTCTTTTGAGCATAAACTATGAACCGTGCACGTTATAAGTGTAAAAAATTTTATCATGTTATCTGAGGAAGATATATACGGATGTCGGGTAAGAATCTTTAATATGGATGATTTACTCTTGGGACCGGCCGACCCGAGTTGTGAATTATCTTATTTTAGATTCTTGGACCTGAGTACCAGAGGGTGGAGAGCGATAGAATAAGGGTCTGTATCTTGATTGAATTTGAAGTAAGTCTTGATGGCCAAGAACAAGGCACGGAAGATCTTTATATTGGATCTAGGAATTAGACTGATCGAGGAGATTGGATCTGAAAGTGTTATCAGGGACTACTCTCATACTAGTCTGACTAGGGTTTTCTAGAGGGTGACTAGATTGTAGGGTACATTGCGGAATTCACACCAAAGACCTATTTTCTTTGCTATGACTGTGAGGACTTGATAAGTGTTTATTTGATTCGAGATGGCCTGACTGCAATGATCTAGGTCTCTACCTTACTTTGGATATCTGATACCCGTAGCTTGGTCCTCGACGGACGACCCTTGCCTATATTTCCTTGATACCTATCCACTAATGTTCCTGTATGAACTTGGCTTGATGATGAGAGTACCGAGATTGAGAATTATGGAAGTAGGTAGAGAGATTGTGAAAAGAAAGATGTGGCATAAGGTGTGAAACTCTTGATATACGAAGTATGCTTTGAGGTTTCAATATGTATATACGTGATACGTGGTATAGTATCATAAGATATTGTTCTAACCATGTTCTACTTTCCCGCCTATTTCATATGAGCATATCTAAGTTTAATCTTCCGTGGTTGAATTGGGAGTAAAGGAACCTAACAGTTTTATGGTTAGAATGCCACTTATACCTAATTACTTATTATGATTCATTAACTTGCTTGGCAGGCTATCACTTGAGTTCTACCGAACCCGCGAGATGGCACACATGATTGGTATGTATAAGGAAATCGAGATTCTTCGAAACGAAATAGAGGTTCAAAAGAGTTTAGCCGAGTACTAGGAAGAGCGATGGAAACATGAATACTCGGAGAAAATTGAGCTATTGCACGAGAACATAGAACTGAAAAGGCAATGCGAAGGAATTTCAGCAGGGACTTTAGCAAAGGCACAAATTAATATTTTTACGGAAGTTCCAGAGAAAATCCGAAGGATAGAAATTTCAGGTGCACAAGTGAAGACCCTCCATGCAAAGAAAAGGAGTGCACTTAGTGAAATTCAAAGGCAAGAACAAGGTGATCCAGGTAGGCCACACGTTAAGATAGATCGGGGAACTAGTGGTGTTAGAATTTTGGAGTTACCTAAAGAAGATATTCCGAGAGGGGCCTCACCAGGAGATCAAATCTCTTGTGGCGATTGTGAAAAAATCAATCATACTGAGGTGAATTGTTGGAAAAGAAGGGGAAAATGCCTGCGTTGTGGGGGCGCCAATCATCAGGTTGCTAACTGCCCAGTTGTATTACGCGAAGGGAAAAGAACCCAGCAACCAATCAAGACTAACCCTGGACATACAAAGGGGAGAGGGACTGAATCGAAAGTACCGACTCGGGTGAAATCCCTAGAGCAACTTTAGGTCTCTGACTCGTCTGAGCATGTGGAAGGTATAATGTCTAACGCAGATTTTGATAGATTCCGTGAGAAGAAAATTTCGAGAACGAAATTTCTTTAAGGGGGAGAGAGTGTGAGGACCCGTAAATTTTTCTAATTTTATATTATTTTCTCACCTGCATTTTCTTCATTATACCCTACTATTTCGATTTTTCTAGAGATTTTATTAGTGAATAGAGTTTTTTTAAATCATTTTCCTAGTTTAAATTAGTTCATGATAAGTTTGAAGTGTATTATTGACGTGGGACCCGCTAGTGCGGTAAATGTAATATATTTTTGATAACTTGTTGGAGTTTTGTATCAAGTGATATTATTTTACAAGGTGCTAGGATACAATTAGAGGTTAGTTAGATAAATTACCATTGGTAGACAAAATGATAGGATTGAAACCCTAAAGGGCCACTTGTCACAAAACTATTAGAACTTGGACTTTGACCTAACTTTCTTACCTTTACTAAATACCAAAAATTTGACCAAAAATATCCCATTTCTTCATGAAGCTTGGCCAAACCTTTGAGGAGAGAAAAGAGAGGAAAACTTCGTCTTGTTTATTCAAATCCAAACCCAAATCTTGAGTTCCAACCATTAACATCTCAAATCACTCCATAAAAACTCCTTGCTAGGAAGGATTAAAGAGGTTGGTGGAGTTGTTTTGGAAAGGGAAAACCTAAGTTGGTTGCTAGCTTTCTTGAGTTTTTGAGGTGAGTTGCTAAGAAATTCTTCATTTGTTCTTGATAATGTTAAATTAGTGGCTTTAGTGGTTAAATATGTTGATTTGTGGTAGGGTTTATGGTTGAAAGAGGAGTTTTGATGGATTTTTGATTTATTAGTGATTTTTCTGTTTTTATATAATAATGATTGTTTAGTCATGGGATGATAGCTTGTTATAGAGTAAAATGGAGCTTGTATATGTTGGATATGATTGGTTGCGGAAAATTTCTGGTTTGGTGCAGAAATTCCAGTTTAAGGTTTCATCTTACCTTATTCTACCCGGTTCTGTTCGGCCATAATAGAGGCCGAATCAGCCTTAGGTTAAAATATAAAAGTTGTAGAAAATGATGTTTTATAGCTGCCTATAAATTTTCAGCTTAATCCAAGTACTGTAGCACATGAAAAGACAAAAAATACCCCTGACTGCCATAGGTAGAGCTCTGTGGACAGTGTTGACATTTCACCAATCTGACCGCTTCTGTTCATTCTGATCCGTACTGAATTAGCATTTGACCAAAACACAAAAGTTGTAGTTCTATGTCTTAGCTTTCCAACGGCCCTAAAAACGTCTCAATTGGACTTCGGTAGCCTGAGTTATTGTCATTTAAGCATTCTACGGTTAACTAGCCTGATTGTGAGACTCTGGTTCTGTAATTTGAAATTTTGATCTGGTTACACTACGAACTGGACTGAGTGGTCTTCATCAAAGTTGTAGCCCTTTATTTTAGCTTCGAAACGGTATAAATTTCACACCAATTCGATAAGTGTAGCTTCGGTTGTGTCCGATACGCTAAGCGACGTCAAATCTGTCTTTTGTTTTATGGCTTAAACTTCATTTCCGGACATTTTTCTAAATTGATTTTGTACTTGTACGACATTGAGTCTATTGAACGGCTATTGAAATGAGATTAGTTTATGTGTGACGTTGGGCCTGATTTGAGGAAAAATGATGCCATGATGGCTGGAAAAGTAAGGAAAATTAGGGGAAAATGCTGTCCAATTTTCTAGGCCGTCTGATTCCTTTATGTTGCAGTTGCGTTGTGGTAGAATGAGGGGGTTTGGGGTTGTTTGTAACTCTCGTATCAACTGTTATCTGTTTGCTCAAAAATTACATTTTATTCTTTTGTACTCGTATATATAACTTGGAGAGGCACCCAACTAGTAATCGAGCTTTACTTGTGCATTTCGTTTACTCTGTTTTAGATGTGAAAACTTCAACTACGTTACCTTTGTTATTCTTAGGGTTTCACGGTGATTAAGGCCACTTTGGGTGAAAATTTTTGAAATATCTGTACTGGAACTAGTGAGTGTACCACTCCCCTCATTTGTTGCTTAACTTGGTTTCTGTACCTGCAATCTGTGATTTGAATGACTGTACTATCTGTTTATTATGTTTGAGACGAGGGTGTACTTTATCACACTCGTTCTCTTATCTGTCTGTATGCCTATTTACTGTGTGAATTTGAATCTGTTATCTGTATCTGTATCTGTTCTGACGTCGTTTGGAAGCCTGTATCTAACGACCTTTCTGTAACCTCTGAACTCAAATCCTGTGGTTGAATTACTCGAGTCGAGCCGGCATGGGTCTGGTCGAGTAGATAACGAACCACAGTAGTCTGTTCTAGGAATCTTTGGGTATTGAGACCCTTGATTCCGGTATACTCGAGTATTACCACTTCTGTTTCTGTTGAGGTGTTCAGGGCCGGTAAGGGGTATGTGTGGTGAACGGGATTTTGGTGCAAAGTGGTGCTCTACTGGATTGGACTGGTTACTTTATTTGGAAGTTGACGGAGTGTCAACTATTATTTGATCAAACTTCGGTTAAGAAAATGGGAATTTGGCTCCTGAGAGCCACCCGTATCCTTTTTATCTATGGTGTTGTTGATTTCTTTATTTGATTTACATATGTGACTAATTGAATATGAAGTTTCATGATTCTTACTTGCTATTATTTTGGTACCTCATTGAGCGTAAACTCACCCCTTCCCGTTATCTTTGTTTTCCTTACAGGGAACCACACATTGAGTCGTGATTTTTGAGAAAAGGGTTGAGCTAGTGTAAACGTTCTTTTGTTAGCTCTTGTGTAATCAAAACACTAATTGTCTTTGAATGAAGTATCCCGCTTTTAATTGTAAAGTTTCGATGTATGTATATAAGTGTTTTATCATGTACATTAAGTGTATTCATTTGAGATGGTATCTTACGGTGTAGAACTCATGCTTCTCAACTTAGTAGTCTTCGATTGATTGTTCTCTTGGGGATTCGTTTGTGCGCTATATCGGGTTTGTGTGATTCGACTTCGTAGTCCTGACGAGAGTTGGGCAGGCGGTCCACTAAACCCTGGGGTACGCCCTAGGGGGAGGTGGGGCCGTCACATATAGAAAAGTAGTTATTCGATTGTAGGCTTTTCTATATGCAGAAAATTTAGAGGAGCTGATACCACTCCTTTCATAATTGTTCTGGACTCTTTTTTCAGTTGTTCAATCTCTGGCTTTCCAAGATCCAAACTCATGATATGCTTAGCCATCAAGTTGAATGTGAATTGCAAAGAAGATTTGATTTGATTTGTTTTTGGAATGTTTGGTTTCCTTTTTGAATCTTTGGTTTCCAGATGTAAAATCTTTACTTTTTTTCTCATCCACTTGCAGCTTTTGATTCGAAAAAATGTCATCTAAATTTTTTTTCATTATAATATTTAGGTCAGCCTACAGCCCCACTTGAACCTTATTCTAATCGAATTATGTCAGAGAGAGATTCTTCTAATATAAATTGTGCAGAAGAAGATTTGGTAAGAATGGAAGCCGATCCTCAAAACTCACACAATATGAATGAGTAGGGTAATGAATCAATAAATCAACAAGGTGATGATGGATAACAAGCTGAAAATAGAGAAGATGGAGATAGAGAAAGTGGGCAGCAAGGCACGGAGGAGACTAAAGAAGGCAAAAGAGCAAGAAAGTCTAAAGTTTGGGATGACTTTCGAGAGATTGTAATAAAAGGAAAAAGAAACACAGAATGTATTCACTACCTAACCAAATTTGTCTAGACTATAATAGGAACCACTTCTAACATGATAAAACACAGCAACAGTTATGTCAAGAGAAAGATTCATTTAAGACAATTATCACAAGCTTCTCAACAATCGATGCTCAATTTTCCACCGGCTGATGCACCTATATTTCCTATTCCTCCACTACATTCTGGGAAGTTTGAGATAGAGATGATGAGAGAGGTAGCTGCTAAATGGGTGTTGATGCATGAACACCCATTTAGCATTGTAGAGGAAGACAGGTTCAACTACATGTAGAAACTTGTGATGCCAGAGTGGAAAAAAATTTATTCGTAATACTTGTAGAGCTGATTGTGTGAAGATTTATGAAATTGAGAAAAAGTTATTGAAAAATCAGTTGAAGAATTTTGAGAAAATAAGTTTAACCACTGATTTGTGGAAGTCCAAGAACCAGAATATCGAGTATATGGTGATCATGGGGCACTGGATTGATTTCTCTTGGAAGTTACAAAAGAGGGTCTTGAACTTTATCTATCTTCCTCCATCTTGAAGATGTATTGACATTTTGGATGCTCTATTCAAATGTGTCAAAGAGTGGGGCATCGAGAGCAAAATTTTTACAACTTTAGTTGACAATATCTCAACTAATGATATGGCTATCAGGTTACTAAAGGACACGTTTTCGAGGTGTAACTTCTTAGCTTGTGGTGGCAAAATTTTTCATGTCCGGTATTGTACTTATGTGCTAAATTTGATGGTGCAAGATGGTCTCGGGAGATTCTAGATATAGTAGAAAATGTTCGTGAAAGTGTTGACTTTGTGGGCCGTAGAGAAAGTCAAATAATTTTATTTTCAGAAATTATGCAGCAGCTTCAACTCCCTGGAAGAAAGCTTATTCATGATTGTAGGACACAGTAGAACTTTACATTCGAGATATTGAATTGTGCAATCAAATTCAAAGAGGTTTTCCCAATATATCGAGAACGAGATGTACAATATTATTGTTGTCCATCAGAAGAAGATTGGGAGAAAGTTGAAATAGTATACAGCATTTTAGAGACATTTTGGGCAACTACGAACATCATTTCAGTTAGCGACTATCCAACTTCAAACTTATTTCTTCAAGATGTTAAGAGAATAAAGCTGGTTTTGGATAGTAAGGCTAATGATGATGATGATTTTGCAAGAGTAATGGCGAGAAAGATGAAATTCAAATTTGATAAGTATTGGGGAGAATGTAATCTATTAATGACTATGGCTGCTGTCTTAGATCACCAACAGAAAATGACTACTATAGAATATTGCTTTCCTAAACTTTTTCCACCTAATGAAACTCAGCAAAACATTGAAAAGATTAGAAATGCAGTCTTTGAATTATACAATGTATATTAGCACGCAAATGAATTTCATGAGGGTGAAAATAGAAAAGATTCTCAGGTTGAGATGATTTTGATGAGTATGTGAGGGAATATTAGACTGGAGCACCTCAAGAATCTAAATTACTTGTCTATTTGGAAAAGGGTCCAATCTAGATTGATTCAAATATGCCGTGACATATATTTGATTGTTTGAATTGGTTGAAGACTAGCAGGCTGACATACCTAATTGTATTTAAGATAGCAGCTGATACCCTTACTATTCCTATTACTACAATTGTTTTTGAGGCTACATTTAGCGTCGGAACAAGAGTGATCGACTCTTATAGAGCCTCACTAGCTCCTGAAACTGTAGAAATGTTGATGTGTGCCGGATATTGGTGCTGAAACCTTCATGGAGTGAAAAAGAAGATGAAAGTAAATTTATTTCAAATTCATGTTATTGATACAAAATTAGTTTATTGCTTATTATTATTATTATTATTATTATTATGAAGGCAGCAAAAGAGATTCTACTTCCCATAAAATGAATGTGATAATTGGAAAGGTACATAGTTTGTATTTAATATTTCGATTCCTCTTCAAATATCTTGTTTTAGATTTTACCACTATTATTTAATTACTTAAATTATTTATTTTATGTAGGGCCTGAAGTTGAAATTTGGAATCCATAAGCAAAAGTTGGGAAGGATTATTGTGGAATGGACAACATGCTACTATTTTACTGCTTTAATTGCAAAATTTGTTTCACTTTTTTAAGTATGGTTATTTCTTGACAATTGACATTACTTGTTGGAGACATTAACTTGAATGTTGACACTTTGTCTTTGTTTTTTCTGTTTGTGTGACTTGATGGATGTTGGTTGTCTGACTTATCTCTGAATTTGGATGTTAGTTTTGATGTTAAAATATGTATGGATGAATTTGGATAGCGGTTGGCATTACGGCTGAAAAGTGTTGACAGTTTGATGCTTTGGACTTTAAATTGGTACTTAAAACTGGCTTGTCTTAGAGTCTCAATCATATGGATGAGTATAGGTTTTGAAATTTTTTATTTAGTAGATTTCTGTGGGAATTCTTGAATTTTAGAATGCAAATGGCAATTAAATGAAAGAATGAAAGAGCAAATTCTGCTTACTAAGAATAGCAGATTGTTTGGTTCAACTTTACGTCAAGCTTTTATAAAACGAGCATAGTATTTAATGGCTCAAGGTCAACCGCATATTGGAGCAATTTTGAGCACGAGCTCGAGCCTCCCTATTTTCTTACGAATTGAATTCGAACATGCAAAACTAATATTCGTCGATCTCGAGCTCGATCTCAAGCCTTAAGCACTTTGTCAAATTCAAACTCAATCAGACTAGTATTCAAGTTCGATTCGATTCGTTGACACCCCTATCGACAATGACAAAGCAATAAAATAAGGGACCATAGCAACATATGATTCAAACAGTAATTGTCTACCACATTAAATACTATGAAACCACTAAAAAAACCCATACCCTACTAGTGTTGTTTTTGTAGAAGGTGAAAAACTAAAAATTCCTAAGATCGAGAAAAAATTGCAGAAGTCGAACCTTAAGGGTTGCCCTTGTTACGATCTACTTCCACAATCTTTAAATTCAATTCTACCATCTGCTACACAAGTTCATTGATTGACTTCGTCTTTTCCATTCAAGATTCTGGCGAATTTTCAAGTTCTTTGATGGAGGTTTTGCTAGGAATTCTGCCAAAGGAGAAAGTGGATGATAGAGAACAGAGAGAGTAAATTTTGTCTTCCTTTTTTTTTCGTCACTTGTGCTAGATGGAGGAAGATTTCCCTCCTCCATTTTGCCAAGGTAATTTTGAAAACTTGTATTTCATGAATCTAGAGATGTGGGTAATTTGGTATGTTCATTATTTTCTTAAGGATATTACTATTTTTTCATTTTTTTTTGTTTATCTTCGTTGAGATTGACCGTAAGTTTTTGGGTAAATTGAGAAAAAACAAATGTTAGGGGGTGAAGTGAGAAACAGCCTATACCTAAAAGGGATAAAGTGCGATTAACCCCTATTTTTATGTATGTATTGTGGAAGGGGTTTATAGTTTAGATCCACTCAAAACTCCCAATATTCCCATTTCATTTATTTTAATACATAAAATCCAATTAAAAACTTTAAAATACTGGGTTATGATTAATCTTATCACCAGTCAAATTCAAAATTTAAAACTTTCACGTTATGGTCTAGATGAATCAATTAATTGTGTCATGAACAGTTTACAGTTTATTATTTTGAAAAATCGTTCAAAACGTTTCTCACATTTTGTAAAAATAATTTTTTTTCATCCCTCACTTTTAAAAGTATAATTTTACATTCCTTACAAATTCACAGTGATCAAATTTGGTTCTTACCTAGATTTTTGACTAATTTTTGATCGGAATTCATCACGTAGCTTGTGTGTAATCATTTTTTAGGGGCAAAATTGTTAAATCAAATTTTACAGAATCCAATCCATAGTCCCTTATATTTCACAAAATGAATTGTTTCGTTCCTCACATTTTCCAACATAAATTTTTTAATTTCTCATTGATTATGTGTACGAAAAGTTTTTTTAAAAAAATTCATGTATATATTTATTTGATTTCACCTGAATAGTATGAATAGTATATAATATATTTCTATTTGATTTCACCTAAACAGACTAATTACAGTTGTACACATATTATTCAATAGAAATATACATGGTTTAAATATAACAATTTTGTTTTAAACCAATATATATCTATTTGATTTCACCATGTAAATCTATTCAATATTTGTGATCTTTTCTCTTTTGATAATAATTTATTTATTAAATTGTGTAATAAGGCTATATAATTAATCAGCTCTAATTCAAATTCTATAATCATGCTTACAAATTTTAGTTTAAATCTGAAATTTCTACTCGCCACCGTTAAGACCAACAGCTGAATTTCTTATCTTATGATTATCTTAAAATTTGAAAATATCAATCACTTATTTTTTTTGTCATACTTTTTCTTTGTTTATTTTCTCTTTCTAAATTTAATTCAATATAAACACTTGATAATATTTATGATTAAATATCTTCTTTGTTTTCAATTTTCGAATAAAAGAAAATGAACATGAGTGAAAAATTAATAATTTTTTTAAATCCTTGTATGTATCTATTTAATTTTACCTGAATAATACATTTAGATGAAATTAAATAGAAATATATTATATGCTATTCGTATTATTCAAGTGAAATTAAATAGATGTATACATGAGTTTTAAAAAAAAAGTTATTCATACACGTGATCAATGAGGGATGAAAAAATTATTTTGTAAAATATGAGGGATAAAAAAATTCATTTTATGAAATATGAGGGATGAAATAATTCATTTTATGAAATGTGAGGGATGAAAAAAATTCATTTATGAAATGTGAGGGACTATGGATCGGATTATGTAAATTTTGATTTGATAATTTTGTCCTTAAAAAATGATCACGTACAAGGTACGTGGTGGATTCTGACAAAAAATTAGTTAAAAACCTAAGTAGAGACCAAATTTAACCAATGTAAATTTGTAAAGAATATAAAAGAACATTTTTAAAAGTGAAGGACAAAAAAAGTTATTTTAGACGTTTTGAATGATTTTTTTAAACTCATGTATATATCTATTTGATTTCGTCTGAACAATACGAATAGCATTTAATATATCTCTATTTGATTTCGTTTGAACGTGTTGTTCGGATAAAATTAAATAGATATATGCAGGAATTTAAAAAAATTATTAGTTTTTCACTTATGTTCATTTCTTTGTATTCAAAAATTAAAAATAAAGAAGACATTTAATTTTAAACTTTATTAAGTGTTTATACTGAATTAAATTTGAATAGAAAAAATAAACAAAGAAAAAGTATGGTAAAAAGAAATAAGTGATTAACACTTTCAAATTTTAAAATAATCACAAGACAAGAAATTCAACTGTTGGTTTTAAAGGTGGCGAGTGAAAATTTTAGATTTAAACTTTAATTTGTTAGCATGACTATAGAATTCAAATTAGGACCGATTAATTAAATATTCTTATTACACAACTCAATAAATGAATTATTATCAAAAGAGAAAAGCCCACAAATATTGAATAAATTCACATGGTGAAATCAAATAGATATATATATATATGGGTTTAAAACAAAATTATTAGATTTAAACCCATATATATCTATTGAATAGCATGTGTACAACTATAATTAGTCAGTTTAGGTGAAATCAAATATAGATATATTACATGTTATTCACACTGTTCAGGTAAAATCAAATAGTATATACATGAATTTTTTTAAAAAAAATATTCATACACATGGTCAATAAGGGATAAAAAATTTTATTTTGTGAAATATGAGAGATGAAAAAATTGATTTTGTGAAATGCAAGGGATAAAACAATTCATTTTGTGAAATGTAAGGGACTATAAATCGGATTATATAAATTTTGATTTGATAATTTTACCCCTAAAAAATGATCACATGCAAAGTACGTGATGAATTCCGATAAAAAACTAGCCGAAAATTTTGGCAGGGATCAAATTTGATCAATGTGAGTTTGTAAGGAATATAAAATTACACTTTTAAAAGTGACGGACAAAAAAAGTCATTTTTACAAAATATGAGGGACGTTTTGAACAATTTTTCCTAAAAAAAAAAAACATTTGTCAAGCCAAATTTTGAGAGATAATTGATTGGCCCCATTTTAAATTATTCACCCTATTACATCTTTATCACTTTAACCCTTTTTACTCTTTCATTAAAGAATATTAATTTGTTTGGCCAGATTCTCAGGCATAATAATATGATTATTGTTGTGAAACTAAGAAAATAAAGTACTAAAATAGGGATTAAAATATTAGAAAAAGAAGTAGAAGAGAGAGAATAAAGAGCTATTTTCTTATTATCTCAACTGATTACAAGTTCTTCTTGTTCTTATTACAAAGAGAGGTTAGGATGGCTCTATATATAGGTAGTATAAGATCAAAGATACATGAATCTTATTAAACACTCATACATGAATTTAATACTTCAAATACATCAATTGAATAATTCCATAAATGAAATGAAAGGATTCATCCAATGTACCAATGAATCTTGTGGAGGATTCATGAATCAATCTTTTTGAAAATACAAATGGACATCCACATCTTTAGTTATTTCATAACATTTCCCCTTAGATGTCCATTACACAAAAAATATGCCTTGTTAAAACCTTGCTGAAAAAAAATTCAGTGGGACAAAAACTTCAGTGAAGGAAAAAGAGTATACTATTCTTGTGTATTAATTTCTCCCACTGATACAAACATCATTTGAGCTCTTTTAGTCGACTCATTCCAATATTCTTCATCAATTTCTCAAATGTTGTAGTTGACAATGCCTTAGTAAATAAATCTACCAAAATATTATTGATCGGATTTGTTGTGCATCAATTTTATCATCCTTTGCAAATCATGAGTAAAGAAGAATTTTGGTGAAATATGTTTCGTTCTATCTCCTTTAATATATCTTCCTTTCAATTGAACTATACAGGTTGCATTATTTTCATATAATACAGTTGGAGGATTTTCTTTCTTGGAGAATATAGTGAATTATTGATTTTAGCCAAACACATTCTCAACTAGTCTCATGAATTGCTATTATTTCATCATGATTTGATGAGATGACAGCTAATGATTGCTTTGTCGATCGTCAAAAAACAGCTGTACCACCACATATAAATAGATGATCAATTTGAGATCTTACTTTATGTGGGTCAGATAAAGACTTAGTATCAACATAATCAAGCAATTCAGGTTCGGCTTTATTTGAATAAAATAAATCAAGATCAATTGTTCTTTGGAGATAGTAAAAAATATGTTTAATACCATTCCAATGTGGTTTTGTAGGCGAGAATCTAAATCTTGCTAATAAATTACTGCAAATGATATGTCAAGTTTTGTATAATTAGTAAGATACATTAGTGTACCAATTACATTGAGATATGGTATTTCAGGATCAAATATCTCTTCATCTTCCTCTCATGGTCTAAAAGGATGCTTATTAGGATCTAGTGATCTGGCGACCGTTGGGGTACTTAATGTATATGTTTTATCCATATAAAATCGCTTTAGTACCTTTTGGGTATAAATAATTTGGTGGACAAAAATTCCACCTTCCAAATGCTCAATTTGTAAATCAAGGCAGAATTTTGTCTTTTCAAAATTTTTGATGTCAAATTTTTCCTTCAAATATTCAACAACTTTTTGGAGCTCTTCCGGAGTTCCAATTAAGATCATCAACGAATATTTATATTTGACTGGCTTGACACCCTTTGGGTATTTTGGATCACAGGTCCAAAGATTTTTTATTATGTTAGTAGATTCGTTACTAATGGAATCACATCTTTCTTTTCTCAACCAATCATTTTACGCCGATATTTATCAACTAATCAAGATTCATGATTCTCGTTAACTTTTATAATATCAAGTGTTACATTTCATTAGGCTCTAATTAAATTTTTTATGATTTCATTCTCTTCAAGAGTAAACTCTTCAACAGTTAGTTCTTCAGGAGCGACCTCTTCAGTAGGTTAATTTGACATTTATTTATTCTCCGAAGATATTTGAAATCAATTTATATCTTATTTAGGTAGGCTGGCATTAAATTCATTTGTAGCACTTGTACATGTCCTTCAGGGACATCAATTGTAACCAGAGTATTTTCTACAGGAATGACTCTTCTGGAGTCGATAAATATATTTGCCAATTGATTTACAACTTTCTGCAAATGAATAATCTTTTGAACTGGTTCCAGTTCATAGTATGTTGAGGATCAAGGAAATCCAACAACATTTTTCAAATGATTTCCTTTCGATTGATATTTTTCTTTCCCTAATGTCAGGAACTATAAATAGATCACCCATCAATATTTCACAATATGTAATTGTAAAGGGTGATTCATACCGGATACAGATTTTTAAATATCTATTGAAACCATACATACTATAAAGGGGGTATGTATAAATACTTGTCAGCTTTCGAATATTCTCATTTTTGTAAAATCATAAATTTATTGGGATCAGTAAACTTCTAGTTTACTACAGGTGATGATTATAAATCAAAAGAGAGTGAAGACAACTATATCGATAACCATTTCTCTCTCGAATTGTTATTATGACATAATCAACTTTTATCTCACTTGATGTTTATTATTATCTCATTCAGTGTCTTAATTTGATATCTATTTCGGAATATATTCAAATTCAATAAATTTTTCGAGAGAGTAGTGTTTGTTTCACTTATTTTCAAATAGGAATATAGTGTATATAGTAGCTCTATTAATGAGACACATATCATTATGACCATAATTCTTATAGGACAAATATCATCACCATAATCCTTTGATCTCAAATGTTTGACATTCATTTCCTCTTCAAGAAGAAAATTTAATTACTATCATAAATCAAATCGATCATCATATGCCTTCAGGGTGTTCAAAGAAATTAGCCATGGCAAGATGCTATTTTAATTCATCAAATGTATTTCAGGACATTTGTGTTCAGATCCTTATTTTCTTATCCTTATCAATATTATCCCACTTCAGGTGGAAATTTTTTGCTCTTGCCATGATAAAATACATATTTACCAAAACTATAGTCATGGCTGCAACCATAGTTAGTAAGTTGAAATTTAGTCGCATTCACTTTTGGGAATGGACTAGAACTAGCATGCAATAAATATAAAAAAACTTCTAAAAATTTTCTCTCAATATTACTACTACAAGAGCATATTCGAGAAATATGCAGAGAATATTATTTTCAACAAAAAAAAATAATTTTAAACATAGCAGAATTGTGTCCTTGCAGCCATAAGTAAATTTATCATACCAAACTTTGGAATGATTGACCATATTTAGGCGGTCAAATATTTTCTTTAAAGAACGACCATTTTTAAGCGATCGAATCTTTATCATTTAAGTATTTCAAAGGACAAATGGAATCTCGAACATAATTGATTTTCTATAGTAGCATCTCCAATACTCATTGCATCAGGATGTAAGTATCTATAACAAATCATTCTCACGATAATAAAGATAAATAAATAGAATTGAAAAAAGAAATATTACCTCAAAGATGTTGAAAAGTATATGCTTGTACTTAGTGGTTGCTCAGTAGTAGACACTTGTACTTCATGATTACTCAAAAATTAGCCATAAGAAATTGAAATAAATTTGTAAGAAAGAAACTTACCTCAATAGTTCATCAGGGGTTTGCCCAAGAAAATGCTCAATAGTTGATTTGACACTAGTAAATCTTGACAGAGTCTCGTGTTTCACTTTTGTTCAAGGTAGAGGCTCTGTTTTCACCTTTTGCTCAAAAGTAGAAACTCGTGTTGATGTATGTTGTGAAACTACTACAATAACTACTAAAGTAGGGATTGAAATATTAGAAAAAGAAGTAGAAGAGAGAGAATAGAGAACTATTTTCTAATTATTTCAACTGATCACAAGTTCTTCTTATTCCTATTACAAAGAGAGGTTAGGATACCTCTATATATAGGTAATATAAAATCAAAAGTACATGAACCCTATTAAACACTCATACATGAATTTAGTACTTCAAATACATCAATTGCATAGTTCCATAAATGAATTGAAAGGATTCATCCAATGTACCAATGAATCTTGTGAAGGATTCATGAATCAATCTTCTCGAGAATACAAATGGACATTCACATCTTTAGTCGTTTCATAACAATTATGTAGTTGTTTGCGTAAAAATATCTTTATTACTTTTCTTTTGGGTACAACAATCATTTGTCAAAGTTTCCTAATGATATATTTGATTACTCCTTTTTTTTAATGATTTACATTGTAATCACTATTTTATTTTCTTGGGGGCTTAACTCTTATCTTAATTTTTTTTTGTGTTCAGTGAGATTAGGGCACTTTAATAGGTATGCTATTTCTAAGTTTTATATTTTTTTTTATGTTGGACTTTATTTAGCAGGTTTGTATTTTCAAATTTTTGAATTTTTAATGTTGAAATTTATACTCCAACAATAAATTTGGAATATGTAAATAACAGTTATGACATTTTATTTGAACTTAGAATAAATTCAATATTAATATCGTGCAAGTATCTATATTTTTTTTATATAACACATGTATATCAAAAAATGCATATAAAAGGAAATTTATGTCAGAATTCTAAATCAATAAAGATGTATTTACCTAGTTGCTTTTGTTGGTATTGTAGCAAAATTTTGATGAAAAGGTAGTATTTCACCAAAATTACACCCAAAAGCTTACTTTTTCTTAATGATTGCAATTCTTGCTTTTTATTTGATTAAAAACACTTAAAAAGTGAGGTAATGAAACTCGAGATAATAAAAGAAATGGAAAGATAATTCTAGCTTTTTATATGCTGAAAAAACACTTAAAAAGTGCGGTAATGAATTCTAAACAGTGAAACGGGTTAAAAGATAGCACTGTAGGGTAGAGAACGGTAGAGCTTGGGGAAGAGATGATTCTATGAGTTTGGACAAGTTACAATTGGGTTAACCTATATATGCCTACTTAATTAATAGTTCAAAATGAATGAGTCATCGTTGAATATAGTATTAGATGGGTTTGGCTTATCCAATTACCCATGCACAGCCCACTACTAAATTTCTTTACATTTTGTTAAACAACGAAATAATGTATCATTGTAATAAAAAAACATATCAAATTAGAAAATCAATTTTTACCTGAAGAAAGAGAAAAAATATAAAAAAAAAATTGCACAGAGGAGCCTAAAATGGTGATCACAGTGAGTTTCAAATTTTATCACTCCATAAGAATCTAAAAATAATTTACGTATTAATGCAAACAATCAATTAACACTCAAGAAATTTATTAGACTTTTATAAAAGGAATGGAGGAAGTAGGATAAAATTTTAAAAAATAAAATAATAGAAATTAAAGAAGACGAAAAAAATGACAAATATGTCTTTGAAAAATTAAAATATAATTATTGGAGTGCTTTAGATTTACCCACTAATGATTGAGTTCAAATCTACGTCTAATTTAATTAACTCAAAATAAGTTATCCAACTATGTCAATTTAACACCCACTAATTAATAGGTTTAATAGGGCCATCCGTTTGAATCCATTCAATTATATAGGTAAACCCATCTATTGATAGGCAAGCCAAGCAAATAGGTTACCATTTACGACTATAAATAGATAGAAATAATATTAGGATATGAGACAAATGGGTTGTAAAATCGGGTAAGAGATAGGGTAATTGATTAAGAGCGAGGTAGAGTAAGGAGAAAGTAAGATTTGGAGGAATAGGAAAAAGTTACATGGATATGAGCAAGTTGGGCTAAGAAGGTGAGGAATAAGGTGGTAAAGAGCAGGGGAAGTATTGAAACTAGGTGGTTGTAGGATGGGGAAAGTGGCGCTAAAGGGAGAATATAGGAGAGAGCGGTAATAATGTTGTGTTTGGTGTGTTTTTTTTTTTTTACGATCTTTTTCCATATTTTAAGTATACTTTAAGATTTTAGATAAAATACATAAATATGATATAAATTATTTACTCAAATAGTACTCTATTGAGGTTTTTAATCATTTTTTCATATAACTATTATAAATACTTTATTTATTACTATTATTATCTTAGACTATGCATGGGTTAAAATACTACTATGTATGTATTGCTAGAGGGATTTTTAGCATAGACTCCAATACATAGCTTTAAAACTCCCATTCTTTTTCTTGATTTTTCATTTATTTTAAATCATTAAATCTAATGATATGATTTCAAAATCTTGAAAACCTATCTTATCACTATTTTAAATTTTGAAGAATTAGTTTATAGTGTGTACAATAATGAATGGTTGGTTTTTGTATTATGTGTACATGATAAAAGTTTTTTTTTTTTTTTTTTTTGGTAATTGAGAGGATTTGAACCTAAAATCTCTTATTTACAACTTCTCCCACCATACCACCGAACCCAACCCACCCCCTATACATGATAAAAGCCACTTATGCTTTGTGTGCACAAGTTCTTTTATATATTTAAGTTTAATTTATAAAAGCAAACCTTTCCTAATGTTAGTTACCTATGATTTTACAATCAAAATATTATTTTTCATTAACCTTTACCAAAATTAAATATGATCATGTATGAGATTGGTTAAGCAAACTATTCCAAATGTGGCATATCAAAATTAGAAATTTTTAATTGCCTATGACTTTACAATCTAAATGTTATTTTTCATTAACTCGTTTCCAAAATTAAATATGACCACGTATGAGATTGGTTAGTTTACCAAAATTATAGTTAACAATTAAGTGTTATGAATCTCATATTAAGGAAGCTTATCCCAATTCCTTTGTTTTTTTATTAACTTTAACAAAATTAAGTGTGACAATCTAATAACTAAACACCAAACAAAGGAAACCTTTTTGGAATGCTTAATCTTAATAAAACTAACTCTCACTAATTCATTGATGCCAATACCAAATTAAGGAACCCTTAAATAATTAAATAATTTGAAAACTAAACTACGACAAATTACCAATTACCATGATTTGAACACTACATATGATCTTAGAATGAAAATAGCATAATAAATCCAAAGTTTATTATCTTTTTCTTTTTATTTTTTAAAGTGCAAGTGGGAGGTTCTGAATCCTGAATCTCTCATTTATACTCCTTCCTCCTATATCATCCAATCCATCCCTTCCTCTCCTTTTATCTTTTTCTTGCTTTTTCTAGTAAATTCTACCATTATCTATAAAAAATTGGTTCTCCAATAGTCCATTGTTTTTAGGAATTTGACTTTTAGATATTTTTACTAAGATCTCATTTGGGGTTGCAGGGCGTATACAAAAGAAGCGCTTTTAAATACTAAAAGTAGTTTTAGGGTGTTTGGTAACTAATTTCTCGTAACTTAAATAGCCCAAGTTTTGATAAATTAAAAGCACTTGGGTTAGAAATGCTTCTTTATAAGTCATCGCAACTTCAAACGGGACCTAAATGGTACAATTATTTTGATTTAACCAGAGTGAACTAATTTTGCCAATTTGAACTTAATCAAATAAGGATGTTTTCGTATGGTTGGTTTTGGGACCGTATCTAGGAATTTTTTTTAAACAAACATTTTTCAATGGCTAATTTTAACAAACTATAAAGATAGCAAAATTTGGTTAAATTTATACACTAAAATTAATTTTTTTATAGATACTGATTTCAGCTTTTCAGATGACCTAAAGTATGCGAAAAATGAAGAAACGTGTTGTAACAATGACTAGGGGGAAAAAGTGGGGTTGGGATATAAGAGAAGGGTAGTGGGAGTGAGAGAGGTGGAAATGTAGAGTAAGGGAAGTATAGTACAAGGCAGTGAAGAGTAGCAAGACGAGTGTAGTCACTAGGTAGAAAAGACATAAATGACTGGAAAAACAGTAATGTATATGTTTCGTGTATATTTTTAATGTTTCTTTCTTTTTTTTTGGTCAAGTGTCATCATCTACACCTACTCTTATTCTAACCTATTCTAGAAGGGTAATCCAATGGGATCACGGGAAACTGACGGAGACTGAACCACCATTAGACCATATGAGTGCGTATTGCACCCATATGGATCTAAGAGAAGTCATATTAAGTGGCAACTTTGATAACCAATTACCTCTAGAGTAGTTGGTCATCACATGTCTTGTGGAATGGGAGGTCAAGAGTTCAAATCTTGTTTCCCATCAAAGTTGTCACTTATTATGGCTTCTCTTAAATTCATATGGGTGCATTATGGAATAGGTGTAGATGATGACAATTGACAAAAAAAAAGTGGCAACTTTGATGGAAAGTAAGGTTTGAACCCATGATCTCCCACCCCACAAAACATTGGTGACCAACCACTCTAGAGGTAGTTGGTTTAATTTTTTTTTTCTAATTTTGGTTGTTTTTCTTTTTCAAGCTTTTTTATGTTTACTTTGGATAATTTTTAACCTTTTTTATTGATGAAATAGTTATCAAAAATTATTTTTCTAAAAACAACACTAGAATTTTATTCTTTACTTATTCATAGGTAGTTTAATAGGATATTCCTTTTTTAGGGCACAGTTCGATGAAGAGAGAAATTTTTCTACAACGAAACAAATAATAGGAATGAAATGCAAGATATGTTTTTCAATTCTCTCTCTCACTTTATAGATGAGATATTTATTGTACTAATTTCAAAGTCTATTTAAAATGGATTACAAACAACTATATATATGTTGATATCTTTTAACTTACATAATCAAATTAAGTATTTTATATGTTTCTTAGCATATAATAAGCCATGTCCTTCTTTTCATTTTTCTTTTGTTATAACATAATCTTTTATTCTTTGAATTCTTAAGACTATCCATAGGAAAATATTTTATCAATTATGTGTTAAACTCTTAAGTCAAATAATTTTACTTTACAAAATCAAGTGCTAATAATCATAAGGCAATCACAAAATTTAGATCTAATGCATTATCATTCAAAAAAAAAGTTCAATTTATCAATAGCCTAAAAATGTGGTCTCAACTTTACTTTTTATAATGATTTACATGTAGTGACCTTTATTTTATTTTTTATATTCATGATAGTCAACTAGTTTTCTTTCTACTCTACTATCCTTAGTTGGATAGAGAAGTTAGCTCCATGTCCTTTGTTAACAAGTTCCAAAATAACTATATTCTTATGATCGTTTAGTATCTTCTCTTCATAAGAATATCTTTTTGGTATTGTTTTCTTTTTTCTCACAATAATATTTTTAGAATATGTCCAATATAATACTCATTTAATGAGGGTAAGTTTTAAGGTGAACAATTTTATTGATACGAATTTATTTCTTAAATAAATAAGGATGCATTTGAATGACTAGTTTTGAAAATCAAACTCTAAAGATGGCAAGATTTTGCAGAATTTACACTCCAATTTTGATTATTTTCCACAGATCACAATTTTCACCTTAGATTTGGCCAAAATTATTTGAAATATGATTAAATGGGCAATGATAGGGTTGCAAACGAGTTGAATTGAGTCGAACTTTCACCTAATCGATTTGAGTCTCGACTCGACTCAATTTTACCAAATTCGAACTCAAGCCTACTCAAGGTTAAAACAATAAAAAATAATTATTTTATTTTAAAAAAAAAATAAAATAGTCATTTTATTTTTTGTAAGTAGAAGGTTTTGGATTCAAATCCTTCCACTCACAAAAAAAAGAGGAGGGATGAAAGGATGGTTTGGGCGGTTTAGAGAGATAAAGTGTAAGTGAGAAATCCCTGATTCTAACTTTCCCACTTTCTGCAAAAACTTGTGTAGACTTAGTCTATGGCGCCACCTGTAGACTGAGTGATACACAATTTGCCACATCATCACATTTTTTCTAAAAGTAGAAATTGCTTACTCGGTCTTCTTCTAACTCATTAGTCGCCAGCTCCTACTTACACATGATTGCCTACCATCGCTAGCATTCCATTGGGACTGGCTTCCCAACCAATTCTCCCATTCTTCTACAGTTAACATTCTTACATTTCTCTACTAGATGAAACCTTGATAGCATTTTAACCACATCTCTCCTCTTCTCCTCCTCCACTACTACCACTATCACCATCATTTTATTCATGTGGAAGTGATGATCACCAGACGTCCATCGTGGTCACCACCGCCTTCATTTTCTTCCATGTCTTCCTCCCATTTTTTCCCCTTTTCTCTTACAAAACCCAAAGCTAGGGTTTGAATTTTTTGTAAAGCTATGTAAGTTTTGCAAACCCAAAAGTATTCCCAAATATATAGAAGAAATATAGCTAGAAATTAAAGACAAAGAAAAAAATCAAGGTTTGAAGGAATGCTTGGATATCATTTTTTCTCCCTTTAATTAGTTTTGCAATATTCAAACTTGGCTAACAAAATAAAGTAGAAATTTTAGGCTTTAGGGTTTAGGCTTGAACATTCGAGGTCAATGGGTAAGGCTTATATTCAACTCACAGAGATATTAGAGTTTTAAGCCTAATCCAGACTTAACCCAAATTCCAATTAATCCATAACTTTATATAATACGCATATAATATCTATTGAATTTTACCCTTAGATATAAATTATAAATCATGTACATTATAATACATACTATTATTAAATAATATACATCATTATATATAAAAAAAGAATACATACTCATATACTTAGTATCGAGTCAAGTTTTGATCGAGTTGAACTTCATTAAGTCCAAGTTCGACTAACAATTAATCAGCCTCATTTCGAGGGCCAAGCTCAATCCAACCCAATGATGTATGATGCTCGACCCTAATGTTTTTCCTGTTGAGCTTAGGCTGGCTCAACACCATTGATAGTTTTAATGAGAATCAGTTGATTGGAATGATTAACCCATTTAATGAGTTTGTTATTTCCCTATTTTTCGTAACCATAATTAGTAAAAAGATTAATCTTTCCTATACTGATAGTGTATGCATTATCAGCATTGGATGATTGACACAATTATATAAAATTTGAATTTGAAATTTAACTTTTGTACATACGTCATGGATCCAATAGTAATAGTATATATACTGTCAGTATATATATGATTTACTAGGGGTGTAAACGATCCAAGTATCGAGCACGATTACCTTTTACAATTACAAGTTTTGATTGGCTCTTCCCACTTTGATAATTTTAATACCCTATTATTTATTAGAGTTTGTGTTCTACAAAAGACTTTCTTATATTATTTTTATTTTTCTTGGTAGTTTTTAACTAATTTTCTTGTCTTTTCTTAAAATTTGTTTCCTAAATTACTTGTTGAATAAAGTTCCTCTCCTATGATCTTGGTTAGCTAATTAATGTATTACAATCCAACAAAAAGTAGGGCAATTCCTACCCAAGTAAAGATTTTCTCAATCACTACTTTTGTTAATACTATTATACCTGAATTATTTCTTAATTCTTTATTGGCATGTTCAAATTTTTAAAGTCTATTTTCCCCAATTTATCTCAGGTATAGATACTTTTGGACATAAGATTGACTCAAAGGCCTTTAAGAATTAATTTGTAATTTCAATGTAAAAGTATTTAAACACAAGTAGAAGAAATTTTAGACAAATTTTTGATGTTGCATTATAACAAATTAATGCAACATAAAATTATAGATATCAAGATAAGGTAAAATATTTTATTGATGAAGAAAAATGAAGGAACAAGAAAAAAATTTCTACTTAACTATCCAAAAGTGGTGGATTATTGCCTGAAATTTGTTCTTGCAATTGCTGTCTTTAGAGTGGATGCTTGAGTTTGGAGACAGATGTGAGTTTTTCTTTCTCTCCAAAACTAGTTTTTCTTTCGATGAAAGTTCTTTAAAGCTATTGGTGCAACGGTTTGATATGACATCTTATCTTGGAAAACAGGTTACAATCAAACATGCAAAATGGTTCAGGATGACTCAACCCACAACTAAAAATATCGAATACCTATCAAGATGAGTCAGAGAACAATTAGCAGCTTTGATGCCCATCAAGAAAACGCTGTAATAGCAATAATTTAACAAAGGAATAGGAGTCCTAACAACAATAAAAGAAGGAATCTGCAGCAGAGATGAACAATTCTTGGAGAGAAAGAAAACTCACATCTGTTTCTAAACTCAAGCATCCACTCTGAAGACGGCAATTGCAAGGACAAATTTCAGGCAATAATCCAAACCACTTTTGGATTATTAACTAGATAATTATTTTCTTGTTCCTTCTTTTTGTTTTATATTAGAACCATTGATTAGCATTTTAAGGTTTCAACCTGTGTACCAGGCATTCCAACCCAAAGACCTTAAGGTCAAGGGTTCGAATCCTGGGGAGGCCCCTCTCCAAGCACCACCAGGGTTTCAAGGGCTCATCCTTAACCCCAAGACGGTGCCGAGGCGGACAAATACACAATTGGCCTCCACAAAAAGGTTGTATATTTGTCCACCTCGGCACAACCATTGTACAAAGTTATCAATCCAACCATTGTACAAAGTCCATCAACCATGTAAGTATTGTAGTTGATGTAAATTTTCTTCATCAATAAAATATTTTGCCTTATCTTGATATCTATAATTTTATGTTGCGTTAATTTGTTATAACCCAATATCAAAAACTTGTCTAAAGTTTTTTCTACTTGTGTTTAAATACTTTTATACTAAAATTATAAATTAATTCTTAAAGGCCTGTGAGTCAATCTTATATCGAAAAGTACCCATACCTAAGATAAATAGGGGAAAAAGAGACTTTAAAGATTTGAACATGCCAATAAAGAATTAAGAAATAATTCAGGTACAATAGTAGTAACAAAGATACTGACTGAGACAATCTTTACTTGAGTAGGAATTGCTCCTACATTTTGTTGGATTGTAATACATTAAGGATTAATCTTTCCTACACTGACAGTGTATATGTGACAGCCCCACCTCACCCTAAGGCGAACCAAAGGGTTCAGCGGACCGCCTGCCCAGCTCTAGCTAGGACTACGGAGTCGAATCACACAAATTCGATATTACGCGAGATAGGACCCAAAAGAAATGAACGATTGAAGACCGCCAAGCTTAAACATGGAGAAAACGCTTTCATATATACATGTCGCTAGGTTTACAATTCAAATGGAACCAGTGAAACGAAATACATTTAGGGTTTGCTCATTCTCGAGGAGCTATACAAAAGAACAAAAGATTTCCTAACTAGCTCAACTCGCTTCTCAAAATCATGATTTCCAAAAGAGGTTCCTGTAAGGAAAACAAAGATAACGAGGAGGGGGTGAGCTTACGCCCAATGAGGTACCAAACATGTAGTAGAAAAATCAGGTATTTCACGTTATACAAACCAGATACACATGCTCGCTATAAAGTAAGACAGGTAAACACAAGAACTCAAATAGGAAGGATACAGGTGGCTCTCAGGAGCCAGCTTTCCAGCGCAGTACTTGATCCAAGCCGGTTGACTCTCCGTCAACGTATATAGAACCAACACGTCCGTAGATCCCACTTTACACCAAATTCCGTCCACCAAACACCCATTTACCGGGCCCGCTCACCTCAACAGAAACAGAAATGGTAATACTCGAGTATACCGGAATCAAGGGTCTCAATATCCAAAGATCCCAAAACAGACTACCGTGGTTCGTTATCTAATCGTCCAGGCCCTTGCCGTCCCGACTCGAATAACTTAGCCACAGGATTTGAGCTCATAGGTCACAGATACAGATACAGATACAGATACAGATATCAGATACAGATACAGATTCAGATTGACACCAAAATTGGCATATGAACAGACAAGAGAACGAGTGCGATAAAGTACACCCTCGTCTCAAACAAATTAAACAGATTGCAGAGCAGAAATCAAGTTAAACAGCAATGGAGGGGAGTGGTACACTCACCGGTTCAAGTACAGATACCTCAAAAGTTTTCACTTCGGATTGGCTTTAATCGCCAAGAAATCCTAAAATAATCAAAGTAAACCAATTGAAGGTTTCACATCCAGAATCGAGTAAACAAAATGCACATGTGAGGCTCGACTACTAGTCGTATGCCTCGCCAAATAATTACTAATGCAAGGGTACAAAACATGATTTTTGGGAACAAAAAGGTAACATGAAGACCTAGGTTCAACAACCCAAAAACCCTTCATTTCTATCACAAGCCAATTCAAACTTAAAGGAACCAATCGGCCTAGAAAAATTGGACAGCACTTCCCCTAAATTTCTTACTTTTCCAGCCATCACGGCTTCATTACTTTCCTCAATCAACTCCCAAAGTCATACTCAATATACATTCATCACCACAGCCGTTCAATAGGCTCAAGGTAGTACAAGTACAAAAGTTAGCTAGGAAATGACCGGAATGAAAGCAAGCCCTAAAACATGCAAGCAAGTACAATGAGACTCGATAACGAGTCATAACCCAATGCCAAATATGACCCCAATAGGGTTCCATAAGCATACACAAACACTAGAGGAAACCAGAAAATTTCGGAAATGTAACTAGCTTTGGCCCTGAAAAAAAATAGTTTTTGTCCTCATTTTGCGGTAATGACACCAATTTCACTACGATTATCGGATGAGGGTGAAAGACCCACCATTTCGAATCTAAAAGACAGGGCTACAAAATCACAGAAGGTCACTCAACCCAGTTTGGAGTGCAAACAGGTCAAAAATGCAAGATACTACATCAAAAACGTAAAACAGATTCACCAAAACGCATTCTAGCGGAAACATCATAACTCAGGCTCTCCAAGTCCAAATCCAGAAATTCCAAAACCAGCTGAAAGCTAAGAAACAGGGATAAATTTCATCAGAAGGCCTCAACAACCAATTCGGAATCAATTCCAGCCAAAACAACCAATTACAGGCGCAATTCTTACATTCGGGTAAAACCAGAACAGCAATAGTAATTTCGACTTATCTCATTCTACACTACTCCGATTGACCTGAAATTTTGTAGGCATCTCTAAAATGTCATTTCATACAACTTTCATGTTTTAAGCCAAGGCCAATTCGGCCTCTAACTAGGACCTAAAAATTCGGACAGAATGCTTCCTCAAGAACCCTAGTTTTCTGAAATTTCTTCCAAAACAGAAATTGATTGCAATTGTCCACTTTTTCCACCTTCTAGCTTCATTACATAACATTTCCAATCATCATACATGACCACACAATCATGCTTATATTAAAACAGAAAAATCCCCAAAAATAATAAAACTTCATCATTTCAACCACAAATCAAGAAATAACCCATAAATTTGCATCTCATACAATCACTAAGCATGATTTAAGCATCAATTAAGGGAGGAGGGTGGTTCTTCACAACTTACCTTTAAAACAAGAGAGAGAGAGAGCTAGTGGTCACCTTAACTTTCCAAATAACTTCACCAATCACCTCAAAATCACTAAGTGGAGGAGTTTTATGGAGCAATTACAAATTTAACCGGTTGAAGTTGGAGATTGAGCAAGGTTGGAGACCAAAATTGTGAAGAGTTTTCTTTCCTTTGTACTTGAAAGAAGTCGGCCAAGAAGAGAAACAAATGGTGAGTTTTTGGTCAATTTTGATATTAATTTGGTAAAGGCATGAATAGTGGTCAAATGGCAAGACTTACTCTTATGGTGACACTTGTCACCTTTTATTAAATATCTATCTAACTTGTCTCTCTCATAGCAATCCAAATTGCAACCTCTACTTATCTCTTAACACCCGGTAAATTAACTCCAGTATTCAAAACTTAATCTAGTTGGCCGAATTTTACCGAACTTTCCGCACTAGCGGGTCCCACGTCCAATATACGCTCTTAATTTCTCAAAAACTAACCGATACTAGAAAAATCATTTAAAAGCTATATTTACTCATAAAATTTATTTGCACAATTTTTCGAATAAAGAAAAGGCGGGAAAAACGTATAATTAAAAGAAATTAAAACCAAGAAATTAAGAAAATTACGGGTCCTCACACTCTCTCCCCCTTAAAGAAATTTCGTCCTCGAAATTTCCTTATCAACGGAATCCATCAAATCTAAGGTACCCAACGGATCGTACCTTCTACGTCCTCAGACGAGTCAGGGACCTGATGATGCTCCAGGGAATATACTCGAGCCGGTACTTTCGCTCCAGTCCCTTCTCCTTTCGACTGTCCAGGGTTGGTCTTGGCTGGTTGCTGAGAGTTAGTCTTGGTTGATGGCGGAGTCCCTCTCCGCTCGCGCAGGCGAGCTGGACAGTTAGCAATCCGATGTTCAGCGCTTCCACAGCGCAAGCATTTTCCTTCTTTCTTCCAGCAATTGGTTTCAGTATGATTTGGCCCTCCACAATATCCACAGGAACCACAAGTAGCAGAGACTGATCCCCCCTGTGGAACACCACCTGTCACCCCCGGTAGCCGTACTTCCCCATTTCCCTTTCGAAATTTAGGGATTGTACTATTATCCGCTTGTTCTGAGCTGCTCCCCGGAAAGCCCCTTTTTCTTGCTTGGAAGTTTCTAACTTGTAACCTTGCAGTTTCAACGCGCTGGGCCTTCTCCACCGCATCACTAAAGGCATTAAGTTGGGCTACCGCCAGATCCTTTTAAATTTCAACATTTAATCCCTGGATGAATCGCCTTATCCGTCTTTGTTCAGTTACAATCAGTTCGGGCGCAAATTTAGACAACCGAGTGAATTGACTCTCATACTCGGCCACGGTCTGAGTTCCTTGGCGAAGTCGAATAAATTCATCTTCCTTCTTTTCTTGGATTAGAGGAGGGAAAAACTTGGCATTAAATTCCCTCATAAAGTTCGCCCACGTCCTCGGGGTTTGTTCTCTTTTCCATTTCATTCGAATGACATTCAACCAGGAACGGGCGGCTCCCTCTAGTTGAAAGACAGCAAATGTTACATGTCTCTCCTCGGTATAGTGTAAGGCAGCGAAAATATCGATCATCTTCTCCAGCCACTTCTTAGCTACGTCAGGATCAGGGCCTTCAAGAAATTTGGGTGGGGAGAACTTCTGAAATCTCTCAAGGGCTCTATCCTCGCCCTCTATGTGATTACCAGGATTCCCAGGGTTGGGGTTAGGATTTTGACCTTGTTGGTGCACCACTTGGGCTAGCAAATCAGTCATTTGCTGCATGGCAGCAGCTATTTGGACATTGGGGTCAACCCTACGTTCAGGGTTTGGTTCATATGAGGTTTCTCCAGTGCGCCTATCAGATATAGGTTGCCTAATTCCACGCCCGCGGCCCCGTCCACTACGAGTGCCTTCCATTGGTCTAATAAATCTAGGGTCGAAGCGGGAATATAATATTAAACATAGGTAGGCAAAAACAAGTAGCAAAAGGTACGCACAGATCAAAAGTATACATATATAACATAACTGTATCAAACAAGCCACACAGTAGCAATCAATTAGATACAAATCCATGAAAATAGCGGGGTTATCCAAAAGTACTATAGACACACTAGGTCACAAGTACAAGAATAACTAACGACAAGCTTTTTCCTTCTAGGGCTCCGTCCTTAATCTACGAGAACAACACCATTGATATCCTAATCAAGGTTGATCATGCTTAACAACACCCGAACAGACTGCACGAAGTTCCATCGAATCACATTGCTAGTTTGCCCAAGTCCTTTCTAACCTAGGCTCTCATCTCTTTCGTATCCGGGCGCAAGAATCACATCTAAGATAATTCACAACTCGAGCCGGCCGGTCCCAAGCGTAAATCATCCATACTAAAGATTCCTACCCGACATACTTATCTGTCGTCCTCAAGTTCCATAATAAAGATTTTTACACTTATAACATGCACAGTTCATAGCTTACACTCAAAATAGCACTTATACCTTTTGACGCATTCACGCAAGCAGAACCATAACACCACTTGGCCCCAAGCTCACTCCGCGCAGAGACCACGCGAAGTGGCTCTGATACCACCTATGACAGCCCCACCTCACCCTAAGGCGAACCAAAGGGTTCAGCGGACCGCCTGCCCAGCTCTCGCCAGGACTACGGAGTCGAATCACACAAATTCGATATTACGCGAGATAGGACCCAAAAGAAATGAACGATTGAAGACCGCCAAGCTTAAACATGGAGAAAACGCTTTCATATATACATGTCGCTAGGTTTACAATTCAAATGGAACCAGTGAAACGAAATACATTTAGGGTTTGCTCATTCTCGAGGAGCTATACAAAAGAACAAAAGATTTCCTAACTAGCTCAACTCGCTTATCAAAATCATGATTTCCAAAAGAGGTTCCTGTAAGGAAAACAAAGATAACGAGGAGGGGGTGAGCTTACGCCCAATGAGGTACCAAACATGTAGCAGAAAAATCAGGTATTTCACGTTATACAAATCAGATACACATGCTCGCTATAAAGTAAGACAGGTAAACACAAGAACTCAAATAGGAAGGATACAGGTGGCTCTCAGGAGCCAGCTTTCCAGCGCAGTACTTGATCCAAGCCGGTTGACTCTCCGTCAACGTATATAGAACCAACACGTCCGTAGATCCCACTTTACACCAAATTCCGTCCACCAAACACCCATTTACCGGGCCCGCTCACCTCAACAGAAACAGAAATGGTAATACTCGAGTATACCGGAATCAAGGGTCTCAATATCCAAAGATCCCAAAACAGACTACCGTGGTTCGTTATCTAATCGTCCAGGCCCTTGCCGTCCCGACTCGAATAACTTAGCCACAGGATTTGAGCTCATAGGTCACAGATACAGATACAGATACAGATACAGATATCAGATACAGATACAGATTCAGATTGACACCAAAATTGGCATATGAACAGACAAGAGAACGAGTGCGATAAAGTACACCCTCGTCTCAAACAAATTAAACAGATTGCAGAGCAGAAATCAAGTTAAACAGCAATGGAGGGGAGTGGTACACTCACCGGTTCAAGTACAGATACCTCAAAAGTTTTCACTTCGGATTGGCTTTAATCGCCAAGAAATCCTAAAATAATCAAAGTAAACCAATTGAAGGTTTCACATCCAGAATCGAGTAAACAAAATGCACATGTGAGGCTCGACTACTAGTCGTATGCCTCGCCAAATAATTACTAATGCAAGGGTACAAAACATGATTTTTGGGAACAAAAAGGTAACATGAAGACCTAGGTTCAACAACCCAAAAGCCCTTCATTTCTATCACAAGCCAATTCAAACTTAATGGAACCAATCGGGCTAGAAAAATTGGACAGCACTTCCCCTAAATTTCTTACTTTTCCAGCCATCACGGCTTCATTACTTTCCTCAATCAACTCCCAAAGTCATACTCAATATACATTCATCACCACAGCCGTTCAATAGGCTCAAGGTAGTACAAGTACAAAAGTTAGCTAGGAAATGACCGGAATGAAAGCAAGCCCTAAAACATGCAAGCAAGTACAATGAGACTCGATAACGAGTCATAACCCAATGCCAAATATGACCCCAATAGGGTTCCATAAGCATACACAAACACTAGAGGAAACCAGAAAATTTCGGAAATGTAACTAGCTTTGGCCCTGAAAAAAAATAGTTTTTGTCCTCATTTTGCGGTAATGACACCAATTTCACTACGATTATCGGATGAGGGTGCAAGACCCACCATTTCGAATCTAAAAGACAGGGCTACAACATCAAAGAAGGTCACTCAACCCAGTTTGGAGTGCAAACAGGTCAAAAATGCAAGATACTACATCAAAAACGTAAAACAGATTCACCAAAACGAATTCTAGCGGAAACATCATAACTCAGGCTCTCCAAGTCCAAATCCAGAAATTCCAAAACCAGCTGAAAGCTAAGAAATAGGGATAAATTTCATCAGAAGGCCTCAACAACCAATTCGGAATCAATTACAGGCGCAATTCTTACATTCGGGTAAAACCAGAACAGCAATAGTAATTTTGACTTATCTCATTCTACACTACTCCGATTGACCTGAAATTTTGTAGGCATCTCTAAAATGTCATTTCATACAACTTTCATGTTTTAAGCCAAGGCCAATTCGGCCTCTAACTAGGACCTAAAAATTCGGACAGAATGCTTCCTCAAGAACCCTAGTTTTCTGAAATTTCTTCCAAAACAGAAATTGATTGCAATTGTCCACTTTTTTCACCTTCTAGCTTTATTACATAACATTTCCAATCATCATACATGACCACACAATCATGCTTATATTAAAACAGAAAAATCCCCAAAAATAATAAAACTTCATCATTTCAACCACAAATCAAGAAATAACCCATAAATTTGCATCTCATACAATCACTAAGCATGATTTAAGCATCAATTAAGGGAGGAGGGTGGTTCTTCACAACTTACCTTTAAAACAAGAGAGAGAGAGCTAGTGGTCACCTTAACTTTCCAAATAACTTCACCAATCACCTCAAAATCACTAAGTGGAGGAGTTTTATGGAGCAATTACAAATTTAACCGGTTGAAGTTGGAGATTGAGCAAGGTTGGAGACCAAAATTGTGAAGAGTTTTCTTTCCTTTGTGCTTGAAAGAAGTCGGCCAAGAAGAGAAACAAATGGTGAGTTTTTGGTCAATTTTGATATTAATTTGGTAAAGGCATGAATATTGGTCAAATGGCAAGACTTACTCTTATGGTGACACTTGTCACCTTTTATTAAATATCTATCTAACTTGTCTCTCTCATATCAATCCAAATTGCAACCTCTACTTATCTCTTAACACCCGGTAAATTAACTCCAGTATTCAAAACTTAATCTAGTTGGCCGAATTTTACCGAACTTTCCGCACTAGCGGGTCCCACGTCCAATATACGCTCTTAATTTCTCAAAAACTAATCGATACTAGAAAAATCATTTAAAAGCTATATTTACTCATAAAATTTATTTGCACAATTTTTCGAATAAAGAAAAGGTGGGAAAAACGTATAATTAAAAGAAATTAAAACCTAGAAATTAAGAAAATTACGGGTCCTCATAGTATACACTATCAGCATTGGATGAATGACAAGTATGCAAAATTTGAATTTGAAATTCAACTTTTGTACACATGTCATGAATTCAACGATAATAGTATATACACCGTCAGTGTAAGAAAGATTTACTCATACATTAATTAGCTAAACATGGTCTTAGGTGAGGAACTTTATTCAAAGGGTAATTTAGGAACAATTTTTAAGAAAAGACAAGAAAACTTGTTAAAAACTAGCAAGAAAAATAAAAATAATATAAGAAAGTAATAAGAAGTCTTTTGTAGAACACAAACTCTAATAAATAATAGAGTATTAAAATTATCAAAGTGGAAAAAAAATCAAAACTTATAATCATGAAAAGTAATCGCGCTTGATATTCAGATTGTTTACAACCCTATGATTTACTCTTAGTAAAATGGGGGATGAGTATCATAGAAGATATTATATGTACGATTAAAAAAGTTCGGGGTTAAAAATACATGTTTAATCTAGGGTAAAATACACAAAACTCCCTTGTGGTTTGGCATTTGGACATGATACTTCCTCATTATTTAAAAACACCCACATAACCCCCTCGTACTTTAGACTAAAGTGAAATTTGACCGGCAACCTGTATGCTACCTACAAGTGATGTATTATTATTTTTTAATATATTTTTTAATTTTATTGTCATTTTTTCTTTCAATTTTGGTGCTTTGACTTAACTATCATAGGTATTTTTACAAATTTTATATTATTGATGCACTTTCAAAATTTTTTTAAAATTATTCATATCCTCTCACTGTTTTCCTCTGCCATCTCTCTCTACTACCGCAAGTCACCACCATCGCCTGCGGCTTTGTCTCCAAAAATTCTTCCAAAACAATGGCCATTTCATGAATTTCATAAGCTTCCATCATAAAATTCTTGAAAAAGTAGACAAATCAGATGAGTGAAAATGGCAAGTTTCGGAAATGGAAAATCTCCAACTACAAGTCCTCTTTCTTCTGCCTTCGTGAGATCATAGCAAAAATTATTCATACCCTCTCCCTTTTTTCCTCTGCCATCTCTCTCTACCACCGCTAGTCGCCACCACCACCTGCGACTTTGTCTCCAAAGATTCTTCCATAACAATGGCCCCAAAATCCAAATTCACCCAAAAATCCAAGAAAAAATTTCATGAATTTCATAAGCTCCCACCATAAAATTCTTGAAAAAGTAGACAAATCAGATGAGTGAAAATGGCAAGTTTCAGAAATGGAAAATCTCCAACTACAAGTCCTCTTCTTCTTTCTCCCCGAAATCATAGCAAAAATGAGACCCATCTGTAGAATTCCTTTGCCCAATTTTTGGGTCTTTGATGGCTGATGCTGTGGTGCCCATTTTTGCCGTAGGGGACTAGATCTGTAGCAATACATAAAAATACAAACCAACCCACTACCTCTCATATTATGGTACTCCAAATTTGCAGGATTTTAGACCTTGGGTGGAGAGGATGGTGGTGTGAAGTGGTGGAGGGGGATGGGGAGTAGGAGAGAGGAGGAAAAAGAAATAAAAGGTGAAAATGAAGAAAAAAGAAAAGAAAAGAAAGAATAAAAAAATGAGCAGATGCCAAGACCTCGGTTGTGGAGAATGTGAAATGGAGGAAACAGGAGAGCAAGAATAGAAAAGAAAAGGAAAAAAAGGAAACGAAACGAAAATAAAATAAAAAGGAAAAAATTAATAATAGACAGACTACTGATTCAAAGCAGGTCAAAATGCGTAATTCCATTCTAGTCCAAAGCACGAGGGGCTAATGTAGGTGTTTTTAAATACTGAAGAGATAGTGTATCAAATAGTGAAACCACAAGAAGGTTTTCTATATTTTACCCTTAGTAAAATTATATTATGAATTTTCAATTAAAAAGCCGCATTGAGATTTTGTGTTACTTTGCAGGACCAATATAAAGCCTTTTTTCCCCCTTTTTGGTTTAAGGTACCAAATTGACATGTTCCACCACTTTGGAAGACCAAATTAAGACCTTTTCAGTTTGAGGAACCAAATTGAGATTTTTAACCTCTTTGAAAGACCAATATGGAATTAAGTATTAACCCATAGGCATTTCACCCAATTGCTGGTTTGGTACCGGTACATCAGAAATTGACATGATAAAAATGGACAGGACGCCTCAACCGTAACGGATAAGGGGGGGATCCCTTCCCGGCCAACACTTGACAACCTCCCTTCAAAATCAAACACACAGCATACGCTACACTAAGCCCCAAGCTCCTCGCCAGTGACCCCATTTTCCGCCATTTTCTCCACTTTAACTGCGTTAAAAGCTTGTCAATTTGAAAACCCACAAGGTCAATGAAGCTCTCGAGAAGAGACATCCTTCATGGACTTGCCTAGATGCAATCAGTATTAACACTTGCTCCTGCTCTGCCTGCAGGTAACTTTATCATATGAACTCATCCAATGAATCTTTTATCCTATCTGCCTTTGAATATCTGCATTCAATTTCTTCTAAGTTTCTTGCAGGAATGATCTTTTGTACAATGTTGTGGTCTAGTTTGTTTCTTTCCTTAATTTTACCCATAAATGTCTGAACTGGATATGTAGGGGCATATTCTTTGAAGTCTTTGCGCATACCATATCTGCATGTGACTGGAAGTACTGTGCTACATTGTAACAAATCTGCCTTTAAGCTGTAATTGTACCCAAAAATCTTACTTGCTAAAGTGCTGAGGTATTTTGGCATGAACGGCTTTGTGCTTTTAGTAATTCAAGTTTCCAACCTTTAAACCCTTTAATTGGAAGTAAAAAGTTAAGAAGAAAATGGATGCTTTCACCTTCGTATTGATTTAGAGTTTAGGATAACATTTCACTTAAAGTACTTGAGGAAGAAGGTAGGGTGGTTCTTGCTCCTCTATTGTGTTACTGGGACATCATAGGCAGGCGAGTTAAATTTCAACTGGCTCAATTTGCAGTTTTACACTGTCAGTTGAAGTATTCAGATCATTTATAATGACTAATTTGGTATGTAGAAAAGAAATAACGAACCAAAGGAATTTGCTATGTATTATTTATGCTCAATACAAGAAATTCACTTTCATTTATTACCTTTCCACACACAAATCCAGAGTGTGTAAATCAACCTGGCAGCTCCTTATCCAGGTTGAAGGGTTACAGAAGGTTGGGATATGCTGTTGCAGGCACTTGATTTTTGTGTCTGGTGGGAAATGTTAATTCCTGAACCTTTTGTCCTTAAACTTCCATTTTTGTTTGTGGATTTATCAGGGTATTAACTACCTGCATTATGAGAGAACTTTTTAGCCACCAGAGCTTTTGATCTACTATTAACTTCTAATGCAATTGACGTGAACCATTCATGTGTTGAATCAGGTTCTTTTGTTGCATCGGTGAGATCAGTTAAATTCTTTCTTGAACTACCATTCTGGGGCTTATGGACATGTTTTGGTATTTCTGCTTCTTGTTTTCCTTTTATTTTGGTTGGTTCTTCTTTCTGTGAATCATCAGTGGATTCTGGTTGCCATCGTGTGTTGAGCAATTTAGCATGGATTCTTCCCTGTTTATCTGTCTCTTTGGTTCTCTGTTGAGTAGTCTCTTTAAAATATCTATGAAAGTTATAGTTGTTCTCTTAGTTTTCCTGTAAATTACTATTTTGAATCACATTATTTTTTAATTTTAGCCTGTACTTTAGCCTATTGATGTTGCATATCATGATGATCATTATACAATTAATACAAGAAAAACATCAATAGTTTCAGTTTAAAAGACAGCACAATCACAACAAAATCCATTGCTCTAGGTGAGGAGGCCATGGGTTCAAGATAACAAGGTTTTGGGTAGGTAAGTGTATAGTTGCTTTACAATATTGAAGATGGTTTGTTAGGTTTCTTATGCAACTGATAGGTCTAGTTCAATGAAGAATAGTTGATCTCTGAGAGGTTAACCTATGCCTAACCTATGCCTTTGATTCACTCTTTCTTGGTTGTTCTATATGAAGTTTATTAAGCATTAACAAAGTCTGCAAGTGACAGGGCACAATATTGCCCTTGGTTGAATGTTCTATCCATCCATCATCCATATTTTTGAACAATGATTGCAGACATATCGCTTTTCCATTTGAAGAAATAGAAGAAAACTGAAAAATGGCATCTACATCGATTCTCCTCCCATCAGGTACTTGCTACTCTAGACTTAAGTATGCCACTTTCTTTAGAGAGAGCTTCATTTCTTCTTCCTTCCAGTACCTGGGGGAATATGTCTTTAATTCATTCTGCATTATCATGATGGTCTGAACCAGTATCTACTTGATTGGTTGCTCTAGTGCTGTATAAAAAATTTGGAATTTCTAGGAGTCATTGAACACTTTTTTAGCAAGTTTAGACCAAATGGAGGTGATACTTGCCAGGTAGCTTGGATAAAGAATCTGAAAGACACAATATGATTAGCTCATATCAATGTGGTTGCAGTCTGCGTTGCCCTTGTTAGCCAAAGGATGATAGTTATTGCCAAGTTCCCAGCATCTGAACATTTTCGCACTTACAAGAAGAGTATTCTTTGACTATTTTTTTTTTTTTTTTGATAGATCACTGTTTAAGTTAGCTCATATAGAAATTTTACTCTTATTATGGTTTTATTCTTGACCTTTCAGCCATATCTTTTTCTACTTCTCATCTTCTCATCCAGGCGCAAGATATTGTTTGGTTTATCCATCAGAAACTTGCTTCCCTAATGTTGTTTGGTACCTCATGGGGATCATTATTTTTCTGCTGTTTGTTCAAAATGAAAATAATTAAAACCTAAAATTTCTGCTAGTAGCCCAAGCATAAATTTATAAATAATTTGCACTTCCTGTCTTGATGAATCATTCCTGTTGGTGTAGGTCCTGCATGTATTACAAGTTTCAAAACCAAGCAGCAAACAACCACAAAGAGCCAAATGCAAGGTGTTACTATACGTTGCTCAAGTTCAGGGCTCAGAGTACAAGATGCCACTGCTTCACAATGTGGAAAAGTGTGTTCGATCAATCGTAGAGATGTGCTAGGGATGGCTTTTGGTCTCTCAAGTATCCTATTATTTTCATTTTCTTCTGAAGCAGCTGGGTTGCCTCCAGAGCAAAAACCAAGATTGTGTGATGATGATTGCGAGAAAGAGCTTGAAAATGTACGGTGAGATTACAAACTCTCTAGTACATCTGTTTGCTTTCCTCTTGAAAACATTTTCCTGAACCATGGTCATAATCTGCCGCACAATTTGATCTAAGATATTAAGGAAACTAGTACACTTCTTTTTATTATGTCTTTTAGTTTTCCTTTAAGTCATCATGCATGTTAACATAGAATAAGCTAGTTAAAAATGAACAGCATTAGTTATTGAACAATTTCCTTTTAATTTCATGTCATAGGAGAATACCATGCATGCTGTAGTTGAAATGTTTTAGTCAGCCCCATTACCTATAAAGAAATGCTGCAACCCAACCTTTCTGATCCTGAGATTTTGACAACCCTCCTCTTTTTACTTTAGCCCTCAAGTGGCAGATGCACTTTTAATATTCGCTGTCAAATTCTGGTCACTTGTCCTGTTTTGGATACTGATTTGGTTTTGTGGTTGTCAGTCTGCCTATGAATTAATGTCACGTATCATTCACATCTTAGCTCACTATTGTGAAAAGAAAATGGATCGACTTTCATTGAATTCTTTTAACCAACGGTGGAACTGTATCCGCAACTGCTAGCAGTGCAAAGTTAAACAAGCTTCATAATCGCTGTTTTGGCTCATCAGCTAATACCAAAAATGTACCAGTTCTGTGATATAATTGCTGCACCATAATGCCATCACAATTGCTTAGTGGACTATAACAGTTGCCAACTTTTGGAAATGCATGTGAAATTCCTGCTAAATCTGCAATACTTTGTGAAATCCTAATTTTGCTACACTTGGCATCAATACAAGAAGTAGCCACTTGATGAGAAACTGATTTTAGTAGTTCTCATGCATTCTGACATCTTTAAATAAGCTTCACGTCATGGCCTACATTTGAGAACATCCATCAACTTGCTTTTCAAGAAAATAGTAAGTTATTTGGAGTGTTCTCTGTCTTTCTTTTTAGTTTGCAGCAGTCTGCAAGGTATCATTACTGGAAGTCAATTTGACACCAGTATCTACTATCTCTTGTGTATTGTTGATATGAGCCCAGGGAACAACAGAAGTTGGACAACAGTAACTTGAAACTGTTATCAATTTGATTGGTTTTATATCTAGATCCTTACCATTCAGATGTCAGCCTAACAGATTCGCTAACCAATTGGAGGTATCCATAGTTTCTAGAGGGGAATCTTGTTTAACTTTAAATTTCCAGACTGCTTATAGCAACAAAATTGCTGCAGTAAGGTGCTCAGAAATTTTTATGCTCCTTTTAGCAATATCTATTTACTATCTTTTTATTCATCTTCCATTCAATTGTTAAAGTTTTCTTGCTCGACAATGGGTAACAGTCACTTTAACTATATTTACCTGAAACTGTATCCGAGTGATAGAGATCCAATCAACTGACTGAGGTATTACACATTTATGATGAATGCTGATCAACAATCTGCCTTGGATATCTTTCACTTGCAATCAAGTCAAAGAACAATATAGAGTTCTATTTCAATCTCCATAGAGAATTTATAAACAGGAAGATTTGAAACTCAAACCATAAAAACAGTTTCTTTATCTAGGAAGTTTGGGCATATTGATGCTTCTCTCTGTGCAATTGGCACAAAATCTTTGTCAAAAAAAATGTATCTTTGGAAATTGTCTTTTATATTGTCCTCTGAACTTTGTAGCTTAAAAAACTTAAATAAAGAATTTTGGATTGCCTAAGGTTCATCTGTACTTTTTTAACATCTGATCACTGTAGTTACACTAAACTGGGAAACTGTCAACTGATAAAGGTACCTATGGTAACTACTGAGTCGGGTCTGCAGTACAAAGATATTAAAGTTGGTGGTGGCCCTAGTCCCCCCGTTGGCTTTCAGGTAAATTACATCTGACAGTAAAAGAACATGCAAAATGCTGAAGTTTTGGAATGTGATCAAGTCCTTCATTTAATCACTTACTCTGTAGAGATGTTCTGCTGGCAATATATAGAGATACCTGTAATCTTTGTTCTCACTTGATTTGATCCTTTATGTCTGTATATCTTATCCAATTTTGGATTAACTCATCACACTAAAATAGTGTAATTGGCCCTTGGATTTTTTTTGTTAATCTCTACCTATTTTTTTAAAATTCAGATCAAACTAAAGACATTAAGCATAACACATTTTTTGTTTTTGGAGATAATCGCATTTTGGTCTTTATTTCCCTTGAGAATGTTTTATGTGCTCTTCTTTTGCCTATACCATTCATACAGGTGGCTGCTAATTATGTTGCCATGGTACCATCTGGGCAGATATTTGACAGGTAAACTTGGTGACCTTTTTAACGTCTGTTCCATTATTAAATCACTTATAGAACCATACTGGAATTTTATATAGTTTTTATTTTTCATCTTTGTGTGGAATAAGTATTGCAACTGTCTAGTCAGCCATAAACCAATCTGCTGTAGTTACAGATGTAAAAATTTCAATACTGGACAGATAAATGAACTTCTTGTGCACATTGTGATACAAATACTGTATCAAGATTTTGAGCCATATCCTTTCATCTTTGGCATCTAAAATGGAAATAGGCTTGGAAAAAGAAAACAATTATTGGTACCTTAAATCAGTTAGAATACAAAATGAAATACATAACTTGTTTCTTTTCTTGTTCATTGTTAAGACTAAGCTATTGTGCTCATACTTCTCTTTCTGCTCATCTTCCTTTCTGATTGACATTACAGTTCACTGGAGAAAGGTCAGCCTTATATTTTCCGCGTTGGATCTGGTCAGGTACGTTTATCACAAGTATTAGACAGTGTCTGCAGTCCAGTTATACTACCATCACATAATCCTTAGATAAGGAACAATCCTAGCTCGGTTCATGGTATGGACAAAAGGATCCTTCAACATTAACTCATTATTTTCAGCTAAAACCCTACACTTTGGGCCCACTGTATCTAATGACCAGATCACTAACTCCAATTTTCCCGTGCACTAGGTTACATCAGAGCTTATAAAAAAAACACATTCATAACAACTCAAGCGAATCAGTTCAGATGATCCTCTGATTTTCTTTTTGTAATGGAAATGCTATGCTAAATAATTTGATATCTTTGCTAAAGGTATAATGTGTCAACTTAATCATCAAGAAATAAGATCCAGCTTAATCATCTTTAGATTTCGTTGAATATATTTCCATGCTATCTCATTATCTTCTTGCTGGAGGGGAGCTAGGAAGCCTTCTGAAAACTGGAACTTGGTTTTACTATGGACTTTGATCCCAGATGCTTTTGTATAAGGAGATTTTTCCCCCCCTACTTCTTAGATTGGCTAGTTTAGTCCTTGTATTCAGTAGACTGCTGTCTGTAAAACTATATATCCCCTCTATTCTTGATACCAATGAATATTTTGCTTTTAAGCATCTTTTTTGATTACCAATTCAAGCAACTAGTGTAGGTGATCAAGGGACTCGATGAAGGGATCCTGAGCATGAGAGTTGGGGGCAAACGCCGTCTCTACATTCCAGGATCAGTAAGCTTTGGCCTGTTATCTTTGCTATTATATTCTTATAGGAAATCTTTTAAATACTCTGACCGTATCTATGGATGTATATTTTACAATGCATTCACACCAATCAAAGAAGTAAGAAAAGAAAAAAAAAAATGAGAAGGATAACCTCCTAAACTTTCTAGCTCTGAAGGTAGATCTGTTTTAATACGAATATGGTTCGTGGAGAATCTGATACTCAACATTATATAAAACCAAGTTATAATTCATCTGCAACTTCCTAATTCTTTTCTTATTGACTTGCATTCTGCTAGTCTAACTTCCTAGAGCCATCATTCATAACTGTATTGCTGAAAGCTACCATTTAAGCAACCTAAAATTGATGAGTGGAGTTCTGTGGAAATGAAAATAAGTTACAAACTATTCGAGTTTTCAAGTTCTCCAAGATGCCATTTCATGCAAGCTTCTGCTCAATCTAAAAGAAGTGCAGAAAGTACAACATGTTTTCTTGTGTAGCTGTTCTACCATTATGAACATAATCTAAACTACCTTGAACATTTTTTCTCGTGCTACACAGTTTGATGACATTGATGTGTTTTATTTTGATGTGGATATCCTTAACTTCACCAGAGAAGTTTTAAGATCATGACTTTATTTTGTCCATTATATGACTGATTCTTTATCTTGTGTTTGAGTAGCTGGCATTTCCAAAAGGCCTCAATTCTGCTCCAGGAAGGCCAAGAGTAGCTGCTTATAGCCCAGTCATATTTGATGTGAGTTTGGAGTACATACCAGGCCTCGAATTGGAAGAGGAATGAGACCATTGACGGCTGATCAGTCATTTCTTACTGCTTAAATGTTTAGTTAGTCAGAGAACAGAAATGTGGGGAGTTTTCTTAAACTACATGTAAACCTCCATTTATTCATTTTTTTGAGCTATCTATAGCAAGTGTTTCTGTCCAAGGCCGCCTAATCTTTGAAAGGTATAGACAGCCACTACAATGGATAGAAAATCTTAAAGCCCCTTCATTTGCATCTTGAACTTTTCCTTTTATCTGTTAGAAGCTGTTAAAGGAGCATTAAATACTATGGAGAATAGCGTCCTTGGTTTTATCTCTGCTCATGATTCACGAAGAAAAGCTTTCTTTTGCAGCAGTTCTTGTCTGACTACCATAAGTCCATTGAATCTTCAAAGCCTTCAGAACTGGCTTTAACCTCTTCACCTTTGAGCCACAGACATTTCATGGAGCTCAACTTTCACTGATAAGAACCAGGATTCACACCCTGGATTTTGATGTATGCATGAGGCATCTAGACACTACAGACTTAAAAGATTTTGGGCCAGAATTGTGACAACATGAAAATTATCAGCGGAATTAAATTGGCTTTAACATCTTCACATTCAGCTGCAGACATTTCATGTAATTAAACTTCCACTGGTTTCAGCCAGGGTTCACATCTAATCTTTGAATGTCTATGAGACATCTAGAATCCACAATTTTGAAATGTTTTGGCCAATTTTGGGACAAAATGAATACGAACAGTTAAATATTGTCAACAGTTAAACCTTTTTATACATTTCTTGATAATTTAAGAAATGGCGAAATTTATGTCAAACTCCAAATATTTCTCTGTCTCATCGTTTAACAATACATCATTTTTAAAGTCTAATTCACTCTGCAGTTTTGGGGTTGTTTTCCCTCTAATGCCAATTCTGTGAGTGAACGAGTGATGCATGAAAGATAGGGCCAATATCTATCAATTTCCTATATATTGATATCAATTTATTTATTTTGAAATGTGACTCGTCACTTTCTTTTTAATCGAAAACAATTAGATACCGAGATAAAGTGGAGCAGTGCGGGCAATTATCCCCAATTGTCCCCACTAACCCCCCACCAAAATCTTTGTATGTACGTAAAAAATTACTTATAAGTTTAACCCACGTTGAAAAAAATTTGTTCCCACTGCCATTTAATGAAATCATTTTAATACAATTTTACACTTGTTTATTTGTTGATGCATCCAAAAAAAGTCAACAACCTTAAAAATAAAAATTAATATCTTGTCTAAACAGAGAAAGAGCTAGACTTAGTTTTGAGCAAATGACAATAATAATCCCTCAACTAGTTTACTAAAGTTGAATTGGTCTATCATCCCTATTTTGGCCAATTAAATCTTTCGACTATTTTCTATAGCCAATTTAATCCTTATGTGATGGAACCATCAAAATTAAGTTTTATCCACCAAAAGTCGATAATCCCTAAGATAGACTGGTCAACCAAAATGAGAATAGAAATCAACTTTACAGCCCAATTTAAAATACACTAAAAACACGCTTACAATAGTTTTTTATGCTTTTAGTTGGCAAAAAAAAAAGTATATGTTTAGACTAAAAGCAAGCTTTAAAGGATCAAATCTACTATTGCGTCTAGTGTGTTTAATTGGGTTGAAAATTTAGTTTCAATTTCCCTCCTCGAAATTTTATTAAACTATGTATTGAAACTTACAAAAATTGTTCCTTTTTTATTTCATCCTTATAAAAAAAATGTAGAGAAAATTTGCTAGGTTGTTAGAGAAGGGTGAAAAAAGCCTATATTAGGAATTAGAGATTTTAGAGTTACTTCTTTTTTTTTCCCACTCAACTTTAAACTGATTATGTACATAACTCTTGATATCTATTGGCTATATTATTTGCTTAACATATTTCTTTTTCATAACACAATTAGTAAAATTTCACATGTTAGGCTTTGACTTTCTGGTTATTTTTCTTCCACTCAAGAATGCTTCGAATTATTATTAGCCCTCATACCACAATTAAAAAAAAAAAGAAACAAAAAGCAAAAATAAAAAAAAAACAAAGAAAAAGATGGAACACAAAATGTATTTTGGGAACTTGAAGAGTTAAAAGGCAACTGGAAGAATGATCCCATACCTCATCCATAACGGATAAAAGCGGGATCCCATCCAACCCTTCACAACCTTCCCACAAAATCACACACAGTCACACACTACATATGGCAACTACTTCAGTGACAACGTTAATGTCCTCTATTTTCTCAACCTCAGTTGCATCAAATCCGAAAATACCAGCACCCCTTTTGCAGTCATCTTCTTGCATGCAATCCCATCAAGAATTTCCCCAGCTAAGTCTCTCAAGAAGAAACCTGTTCAATGGACTTGCTATAGTGCCATTATTACTAACATCACCAGCTAAAGCTCGTGAAGTTGAAGTGGGATCTTACCTCCCTCCTTCCCCAGCTGACCCTTCTTTTGTTGTCTTTGAAGCTACTCCCAAGGACACTCCTGCTCTTCGTGCAGGTAATTTTATTCCTTGTGTACTTGGTGAAATTTAGTGTATTAATTGTATGGCATTTTGTATAAATTTTTCTCTATTTTGTGTGTGTGTGTGTGTGTGTTTTTTTCACAATGCTGCATTGGATGTTGAAACACAAGTTAGCTTCCGAAACTAGGAATTCCCAAATGCTAATGTAGAGAATTAGAATATTTGTAGTTGCTAAAGTTCATTTACTGTCGATTTCTAATGTTTTATTTCTCCATTATATAGTAATTTTGTTGGATTGGGGTGCTGGTTTGAACCTATCCTTGTTGGATTATGGAAATATCTTGCCAAAAAGTGAGAAAAACAGTGCTACTTGTACATTGGCAATTTACCAATAGCTGTTTAATTGAGAAAAGAAATTTATTGTAATGCTAACAATGAAAGCTAAGGAAAATTCATATGTGGCAAAAGGTCTTCAGTGTCCTAGCCTGGTCATTCGGAGGGGAAGGATGAGGAAGAGAGGGAGTGTAGTGGATCCATAACGATGTCTGTCACTGAATTGTTCTCTTTGTTCTTTGAGGAGTTCTCATATTAGGGATAAATGCTTGAACTCCAAGAATTTGAAACAACTGAAATATTATAGTCTAATACTTCTAAAGTTTGTTCTTGGCAAGTTGCTTATGCATTGATTTGGATTCAACAGGGAACGAAGAATTGAAATAGAATTGCTCGATGAACCTTAAATGATGAGCATTTTCAAAAACTAGTAATGAGATAAAATATCAATACCATGAACTCAAAGTGAGACTGATAGCTTAGAATCTAATTGAGCAGTAGCCTAAGTTCTTTCAGAACTTTATTCAACCTCTGGGGACTCTGTGCCTGTTGGCTAGGTAATATAAGCACTGCCTTGCAGAGAAATAGTCCAAAGAGTGATGAATAATTCTTGATGTTAAATAGTATCAAGATGCTGTATACATGGAACCTAAACCCGCACCAAGATTTGACTTCTCACTGGAGCTCTTTGGCGTTTGGAAACTGAGAAGGCGCTCTAAGATGCATTCATGTTGCAACAATGAGTTCATGACTCTTGACATGACTAGACTTTTTGGGTTGAGATGTCACATTGAACATTCAGACAACACTTTGACATGCTTTTCTATTGCAATGATGAGTTCATGACTCTTGATATGATTAGAATAAGAATTGTTCAATTGAGATGTCATTATGTTGAGCAACCTTGAGAAAATACTAAAGCAATGACAAAAGGATGTTTAGGGTATTTGGAGTCACTATCATCAAATCTACCATCTTAAAAGTCTATTACTCTTTCTATTTCACGCATACTTTCACATTATATGTTACACATAAAATGTTAAGTTTCTACTGGCTACCATGGATTATCCCTGCTGACTTTTGCCCATTGTTCTGATGTGCAATAGACTTTTGCACGTCAAGCATACTTCCATATTATGCTTCACATATGTTACTTATATCTCTACCATGAATATTGCCCTTTTGTCCTGCTCCGATCATTTTAATGTGTATACCTCTTGTGAAATATATGTAAATGTCATTTTAGAGCATGGAACAAAACGAACATTAGTTACCAACTTTGCAAGACAAATATTAAGTAGTACCAAAATCCATCAGAATTCTGAGCATAAATTAATGCCATAAAAGAATTTATAAAATTTCTCAGTGGAACCATTTATAGGAAAATTTTATCAAATTGTGGTATAAATTCAGTTCCAAATCAGAGACACATCCATTAGATAGTTGCCCTTATAGGCCTTCTAGCCTGCATGGTTCAAGTTGTTGCCCTTAGCAAGAATAGAATGAAAATCCTAATATGTTTATCAAATGCGTGGATGGTTTTTAAAACATGTCAACATTAGCTGGCTTCGGAAGATTACACTTCGTAGATTCATTAGCATGCATTATGTCTTCAGAAGGGACTTTTTTTTTTGTTTCTATAGCAGCTTTCTGAATTATTCAAATGAATTACACAACTAACTAATACAAGTTTCTCTGGATGATTATGTAGTTCTATAGTTCTAACACTTCATGAGTAGGAAAAGCACTGAGAGAAGATCATATATTTATAATCATTTGTTTGTGATCTGTTAATTCTTCTATATACTAGTGGTGACAATCTTCTTAATTCTATGCCTCAAAATGCTCTTTCTTGCAAATTTATATTTACATTAACGATGTACTGTATCCTTTTAGCGTTCGACTTGAGAATTGGTGTTTCAATTGTGATCCTTCTTATCTTCTGCTTCACTTTTCTAGCTTTGCCAACACTCTTTTACCAAGGTCATAAAAGCTAAACTCGACAATATACAAATACTATTGTTGATGGAACTTAAGTAATTCAAGAAGTTCCAGTTTTCAGCTAAAGTACTTTTCAGGCTCTTCTGTCCGGTCTTGTGACTATGTCAATACAGTTAGTTTGTAGGATATATTATCCTCCACATTCCTTCTAGAAACTAGTGGTAGAACTGCAAATTGTAAGTGCAGTATATCAGAGAAGTGTTAAAAGAAGCTTGTAGTTTGTATGAGAAGTGTTCAGTAGATCTAGTATTTTGCTGTTGCTCAAAAAATTGATATGTGCTGAACATTGTGTCATACATTTTGCAGGTTTAGAATCAGAGAACTTAAACAGAATAAAGTTATCGGTCAAAGTTTTAGAAATGTACAATAAACATGACGTTCGCTAGAATTGTTAGATAGTTTGACAAATGTCATCAACACTTTCAACAGGTCCTCTGCAATATAATCAAGATTGTAAACTGTAGTGGTGGAAACTTTCTGTAGAGGCACATTTGTCATCCTTGACTGGAGTAATTGGGTTTTATCCACTAGCCATGGCATAAGCCAGACTGACATTTATGCTTTCAGAGAAAAATAGGTAGGATTTTGTCAATTTTTGATGCAGAATAGGATAAGGAGGTTATGCATACAATAAACCATCTAGTCAATAGGGATCATTCTAGGCAAGCAATTTTTAAGATAAAAAAAATCCCTTAATGGCATTTGTATCACCACAACCACTACCAAATTCATGTCACCTATAATCTGTACATTAAGATCATCTCATTTGTCAGATTACATACTAGTGGCATGAAATGTTTGATTCAGTTTAATGACTTTTGCCATCATAGCCTCTTTCATGATCTTGGACATTTATTCTGTTCTTTAATCAGCTGTAGTAAGATTTCACCAGATCTTCTGCTAGATAATGCCACTTTAAAACATCAAGCTTTAAATGATAAGATTTTTTTGGGTGGAATTAGGCTAAAGAAATCCTAGCTGCATTATATTGGCATTGTCTGCAACTTATCTATTGTAATTGGTATTGTCAGCCTCCTAAAGATGTACTTTCCATGTGTTTACATTTCATTCTTGGCATACATGCATTCTCGAATCTTGTTTAATCAAATCTTGCCCTTTTCTTCATATATGCTGCTCATTCAAATGTTAAGATAAGAGCTTCTTCTGGTGTTCTACTTATGCATGATGATCAAAATCAAACAGATAAAGAACTAAACATTAGGTTTACAAGAATTGGCCTTTTCTGATATTCTTTCTGTCTGGGTAATTCGTTCTTTCTCCTTTCTCTATAAGCTTATGGAACTCTCAATTTTAGTTGGTTGCAGGAAATGTGCAGCCATACAAGTTCATTCTTCCACCAACTTGGAAACAGCTCCGCGTAGCAAACATTTTGTCAGGCAATTACTGCCAACCAAAGTGCGCAGAACCCTGGGTAGAGGTGAAGTTTGAAGATGAAAAACAAGGAAAGATTCAGGTGGTGGCTTCTCCTTTAATACGCCTGACCAACAAACCTAATGCAACAATTGAAGACATTGGAAGTCCAGAAAAGGTCATTGCTTCTCTGGGCCCTTTTGTTACTGGAAACACCTTTGATCCAGATGAACTCCTTGAAACTTCTGTTGAGAAGCGTGGTGATCAAATGGTACTTAAGTTTCTACTCTTAACACTCTTTCATTTTCTTAAACTAACTTCTTTTTCTGCTACCTTTTTTGGTTTAACTTCGTTTCATATAATCCCTCTATTTATCTAGTGAGGCTTGGGAAAAAAAACGGTTATTGTTCTGATGTTGCATGGAATGAAAGACGGCTTCTTATCGTCTTCACGTGGAATGAGTAAATTGTTGTAAAACTCGATGAGTCTTTGATGTTTCATCATTAATCTAAACAGGAACTGCATTTATAGGGCTGAGCTAAATACAGAATGAAACAGGCAAAAGAGAACATCGGGAAGTCTTTTATATTCTCTTCTGAAGAGGAACTGCGCCATAAGGCTGAGCCAAATACAAAATAAAACAAGCAGAAGAGAAGTCAGCAACAAAAAACATTAAGTATAAACTGTACATGAAGAGAACCATTTGGTTCTGAATTTGCAATCAGCGAAGGTATATGTCCTCTGTTCATCTGGTTTCAAGTGACTGTTCAAAGAGTGTCAATTAAATTACACAAGATGGTTGAGTTAGGCATGAAAACAAAAGATTTAAGCACTTGCACTTGGAATCTGCAATTAATAGTAATGAGAAAAAGAAACAGATTATAACTTGAGAGCAGGTTTGCTTGGTTTATCTGCAACTCCCTGATTATTTCACTGCCATCAAGTTCAGTGTCAGATTTTTGTTTTTCACAACAATCTTCTAGAGTTGTTTTGGTGATTTTATTTTATTTCTTTACATGTATCTAAGAAGACACAGAACTATGTGTCTCAAATCCTCAAAAAAACTTTGGAATGCAGCATGAAAGAACTATACATATCAAATTCGCTAGAAAATTTTGTGAAGCTGACTAGTCCGTGGAATCATTTGTTATATATGTTGATTCTACTAAAAAACTACTTTCAAGCAAACACGTCTGATGATCAGGATCTCTCCTTTTTCTTGCGCAGTACTATAAGTATGTTCTCGAGACTCCATACGCTCTGACAGGATCGCATAATCTTGCAAAGGCAACAGCCAAAGGTAACACTGTGGTCCTCTTCGTCGCCAGTGCCGATGACAAGCAATGGCCGTCATCCAGGACAACATTGCAAGCGATCCTGGATTCCTTCGAAGTGTAATTTCTTACAGAATTCTTAGTCAAGTTCTCTTTTACTCTTTTGACCTGATATGGGGTTAAAATGTGCGCCTGTTGAACCAAAATGTTCTGGTTTACATGTCCTATACCTCCCTATGTTCTTTGCCTGCATTAACACAACGCAGGAAAGCCATGTCGAAGTTTGAAAAGCGTTTCTGATGTAATGAGCCCTGAAGGATCAATAATGTTCCTTTTGTACTTCACGACCAACCCCAAGAAGTGGAAGGCGGAGCAATTACAAACGTCTGGAAATTAAGTGATAATTGTCATTACAAACCGTTCACACTAATGAGTTGTTTCGTTTGCTTTATGGAGGATTAAATGAGTGTAAAATCATCTACCCAGAAACTGATAACGAAAAGGTTAGAGCAATGGGCTTAAATTGTATATGCTGACCCTCTTCCTCAGGCTCTAACTGAAAAGTTCGTATACAAGTAAATGCATTATCAGGGCATGTCCTATGATCATTAGTTTTCTTTTTATGTTAAGATGGGCTATGGAAACATTGGCATGCGTTACCAGGATAGAGTGACTAAGTAGACGCAAAACAGAAATGAGTTCTTGCCTGCTTCTAAATATAGCCTTTCTTGTTGACTTCAACTTGGTACTATGGGTAAAGCTGGATTGACAACTACATCCAGCAAAGGAAATTTATTATACTGTACGACAAGAAAAACTTGATGACAACCACCACCCACTGAAGAAAAACTGTTAGAAGTATACGTCAAGCCACCAAAGACTTCCGCAACTGGAGGTACCACTCAGCAAATGAGCTAGCATGTTGAAAACATTTATGATGTTCTGCGTGTGAACTTCCATGCTTCCATCCCCTGAGCTGCCTGATGATTCTTCACCCTCGGAATGAAAAATTTTCGAGTCCCATTCGGAGTGACTCAGCCAGTTCCAACCAAAGAAGCAATTTACTAATTTTCTTTGGAAATACCAATTCCAGAATGAATGGCTGCAAAGACTTAAAGACCACCTATTATACCCTCCAAAAAGATGGGAAAAAAAAAAAAGAAGACCACCTATTATTTTCTCATGGTTCATTCCAACTCTTTTAACAATTTCCTAATTATTTGTAAATTTGGATGCAGCAACTTGGCCACAAGATCTCCTAAAGATAAAACATTTGTCAGATGAAAACTTCACAGCACTTTAAATTTTCAAATTAGCATAGTACATTAATATAAAAGGATCACTGAAATTGTAAGTACTGCATGTATCATCCTAATAGTAGAAAATTACACTGTCCAGTCTCATAAAGAGGTTAGCTTATTCAAAAGTTCAAGCTATAGCTATCTTACCTGCCACAATTACATAGCTTTAGCTATCTACAAAACTGATTAATATGATGTCTATAGTCTATTACTATCACCATGGAGCTCTACTTCCATCTTCAGGTAGTAACCAGATGAGGACCGGCTCCCTTGAATGGGAGCATGCATGAATAAGTGACATATTTGACACTGTCTATCAGCACAACAACAAAAATCCGAGAGAGGGATTTTGCTCCCATCACACCATCAACATCTGCATCACCTACCTCCCTAGGATCCACGAGCACAGAAACAACCATTGGTGAAAGCAAGTTATTTCCGCTAAAGTTCTCTTTCTTTGAGGTCCTTCCTACATCTTCAGATATGTTGTGAGACGACCCAGGAAGGGGAATAGGAACACCACGGAGAATCCTTCTATTCCTTCCTTTGTTGAGATCTGTAGAATTCCGGCTTTGCTTCTCAGTGACATTCCTTGCAGAAGTAGCTGGAACAATGGCTCCTGGGCCCGAAGCTGAAGACACATCAAACTGGAACACTTCAGTGCACATTCCTGAACTTAACATTGGACCTGCGAAAAGGGGAACAAACAAAGGTCATGAATACCAAGAAAAAAAATCGTAACCAATAAGAATAATCTAAGGAAACTGAAATTCCTCATGCGGCACAAAATGAATATCAGAACTTGACTCTGAAAGCCTATATTACTCTATACAAAAGTATTATCTGGTCTAAATCTATGTCAACATGACTCGGATACAGAGTCCAGCCGACACTGCTAGTCTAGTGGAAAATGAAGAGTCAGAACACAGCTACAGTAGGGCCCAGTGAAGAGTCCGGGCAACATAGGTCTAAAGCTTATGACAGGTGTGGTAAACTAAGCACCCCCCCCCCCCCAAAAAAAAAAACACAAAAAAAGGGGGAAATCTGTGGAGCAGTACGATCATAAAGTCGTCTTCCACCAAAATCACAGGATTCTCAACTGGATAGCAATCCTTTGGAGGAGCATGAGAAAATCAAATGATTAGTCCAAAGGAGGGCAATAACAAGAAAGTAACATAAAATCTTCACTGTGCAAGAGATACCCACACATCAATCCATCGGACTCCAGAATCAACAATAGAATTGCTGATACTACAAGAGGCTGGCCAAAGAAGCAACATATCGTATGAAAACCAAAATGCAAAGAAGATGTTACTTAATCACAGAAACCAAATTTCATATAGCAGCGCGAACACAACTTTAAGAGCACAAACAGTTGATATGATGCAAAACACACTACTCAAAAGTAAACGCAGAAATAATGAATTGGCAGAAGAAGAAAGCATTTAAAGTAACTTACCAGCAAGGCCCTCACGGAACCACTGCTGCAATCTGCCATCAGCTGCTGGTGATTTCAAATTGTCACTCCCAACAGAACCAGAACCAAGAGCCCTCTGTCGATCAGTTGAACTTCTATAGAGGTGAGCAGGTCTTCCACCCGAAACTGGTACAAGCCGAGTCTCACCACCCACTTCACTTGCAGCATCTTTACGAGACGCCATGGCTTTCTCACTAGCCAAAACAGAATGAATTATCAAGTTTCCATCTATCTTCACAAGTTTGTCATTCCTTGGAACAAACAGCGAGGCCACAAGAGGCTCAGTACCATTGAGCTTAATCCCTTTTTCATTATAATCTTTTCCACCACCAAATTTTCCACCATAATCACTATCAGTCAAATTCCCACTTGCGGTCAACACTCTGCCATGATGTTTCTCATAAAACTGATTCTCAATGTAATCCTTTCCACCAGAAAAAGCCTCCCTCACACCCCCATACCTCACATTCACCATGGGAGCCAATCCACCAAATAGTAGTACAAAACACAACAATCCCAAGAAACTAACACTTGCAACCTTCTTAGTCTTCCCTTCAGTCTTCTTACTGTCCGCCTTCTTATTTCCTTTCGGGGCAGGAGCAGGTTGCTGGGATTTCAACCTTGGAATCGGAACCAATGGCACCTGCGATCCCTGTGGCTTCATCATGTAGGGTGGAACGCCACATGGCATCCACGGGTACATCATTGGTGGGTACACGCCAGGTGGTGGAGGCGCCATTGGAGGTGGAGCCACCCCGCCACCACCCAATTGCTGCCTCAAGGTGGCATTTTCAGCCATAAAATATGTAATTTTTGCATTCAGATCTTGAATTGTAGAATGCATATTTTTCACCTTATCTTCCAATTCCTCAACATAATGCTTCTTCCTTTGCCGTGACAACTGAGCACTCTCTCTATTCCTGATTAACCTAGCTCTTCTCCTCTCATCTTCTTCACTCAAAATATTGTTATTGTTATTGCTATTACTATTCTCAGCATTACTAGCCAAATTAACACTGGATTTTTGAAATTTATTCGTCCTCGATTCAACGTTATTGACATCTTCGCCTTCTTTTTTCCTTTTCAACAATGATTTATTGTTAACTTTACAATTAAATTCTTCGAACTTTATTTTTTTATCAACAACTCCATTTTTCACTGAATTATTTCCAAAATTAGAAGAAGAACTCACCGATCTATTGGAGTCCTCGGAAACATTGGAGCGGCAATTATTGCCGGAACCCTGAGACTCGGGCGAGGGACAATCCCTCGAATCATTCGACCCCTTTGACCCATTTGACTCCGGCGACGGCACATTCAAATACCCGGAGACATCATGTCCCCGATCACCTGATGAACTCAGATTCATCCCGGAGCTCCGATCACCAGAAACTTGATCGCTCGACACCTGACAAACCTCCGGTTCCAGCGACGAAGACGGATTAGAAATCAGCCCTTCACCAGGTACACAATTCTCGCCGGAAACATGAGCAAACTCCGCCGACGTCGTTTTGAAGGCCCTAGCAACATTCTTCAAACTCCGATCAGGGGGAATTTGACTCAAGTTCGGGTCGGACCCATGCAACAGGAAACAATCAGAATCAAACTGATCCGGGTCCGGAAGGGGAGCCCCAGCCCCAGCCGGCAAGAGATCGTCGAAGGAGAAATCCAAGTCGAAATCGAAGTCATCAAATACGACGTCGTCGTTGCCGTTTTGATCAAAGGGATCAAAGCTTTGCCCGTTAGCATCCCCTAAGGTAATATCCTGGGACAAAAAGGTATGATCCAGGGGTGGAATTGCTAGGCCGTTGAAATCATGCCCCCCCAAAACGCCGCCGTTCGGAAGCCTTTCCGGTGGTGGCGGTGGATCCACCACCACTGTTTCGGCCATTTTGTAAAAACAAAAATAAATTAAAAAAATAAAATAAATGTTTTGATGAAACGGTTTCAGGGAGAAAAGGTGGTATGGAAAATTTCAAGCATTTGGATAAGGGGGAAAAAGGGGAATAAATATCGAAAAAAGGGAGTTATGGGCGTCGAGCGGCGAAAGGGGGTTTAAGCCTTAAGGGGATTTTGGGCGAAGACAACGGGAATGGTTTACCTGTGTCGGTGGGCCCGAACTGGGTTTGGACACGTGAGGTGGGGAGATGAGGGTGTTGATACCACGCTCTGGTCAAGTTGTTAATGTGAATGGCACTTGTGCTAGTATTACATAGGATTGGTACGTAAGTATATTCAAATTGTTTAACAAAATATATGAACATGTTTGAATTTCTTTTAAAGATAATACACATTAATACGAATTATTCAAAAATGTTTAGTATTATATTTTGTGAATTATGTTTTGATTTTTTTTAAAAAAAAATTTAAAATATGTTTAAGAATGATGACATATCATCAATTATACTTTGATTTTGAAAAAGTTTTAAATTTGTGTTCAAATTATATACAAAACGCTAAAAATGTGTATTTTTTTTGCATATTTTAATAATAAGGTGATAAAATATTACTATGTTTAATATCTTATACGCAAAAATAAGAGTTCAAATTGGTATTAACACCGTATAATCTTAAAAACTTATAATAATTTTGCTTGTATTTTAATTTTGTAACTTTTGAATATATTTACACTATTCCAGTATGTTTATATACTTAACTTTGCTACACTTGAGCTTTTCACGTTAAACTGTTAATCTTAATTTTAAAAAAAAATTGTATGTGAGAAATTATGAGTATTGGAAAAAGAATGGATAATTTAGTTAAACTAAAATAAAGTATCAATACATAAAATTCTTTTACTTTTATTTTTTAATAAAATTAAAAGTGTCTTTTGCTAGAGTTTAATTTTATCCCTATTTTGATTCCCAAAATAGAAAAATTCTAATGATATCTTGATCTATGTATTTGATTTATTGAAATTATAAACTATCTAATTTTGAGATACCTGAGTAATCTAAACAAACAAAAAGAAGCAAGAAAAATTGTGATGCATTGTATGACAGTATCTTGTCAAATTATTATTTTCAAAATTGGCAATGGAAATTTTGGTAATACTATTTATAAACTTTTGTCATCGGCACGTTGCTTTTTTTTGTTATATTGATTTTATTTAAATAATAAGCTATCATACATTTTTAAGTATTAAAAAGAAATCTAGCATAACAGAGACATCGTCTTATCCCATATTGGCTGCAAAAATAAATCATGAATATTTCAAGGCTTTACCTATTCCTTCACGTACTACCTAAATCATATGAATTCATCAATTTCAGCTCTGAAACTTTTTCTCTTGGTCGGCTAAAAGCTTTTTAAATAAGCGCGTGATGATCTCACAATATGCAAGTGAGAGTGGTTAGTTTTCCTTAGGGCTGCCTAAATATTCCTACCCTAAAACTGTAGTAGTAAATTAGCGGAAACGAAAGCCTCGGGTGTTTGGAAACTTCTCTTTTCCTTTTTTATTCTTTTTCTTTTTCTTTTTATTAAAGTTAGCCTTTAACGTTACGACTAAGTCAGTCCACTCCCACTCAGACCAGATAGTTGAATTCTTTATTGTTTTTTTTCGGATAAAGTTGAATTCTTTATTATTGTTTAACGTCTATCTTGTTATGTATTTTAATTACAATAGAATTATATCTAATCTATCTACATTGTATATAAAAAGAACTAGGAAACCATGCTGTGCAAGCCACAGCTTGGGTCCACCTGAAATATTGTTTAAAAATATATAGAAAAATAGCAGCAATATAAGAATTAAATATATGGCAAATATAGTTTCAACATGATAGCGTTTTTGTTTAGCATTGCTAATTCGAAACATTAGCCCAAAAATAAGATAGTCCTAAGTTAAAAATTAACTAAAAAAATAAAGCATGAATTTTTTTTTTTGTAAAATTAATTCTAACAAATACATATACCTTCACATGTCCTTATTTGAAAATATAATAATAGCATGAAAAACTGTGTCGATATCGTTAGAAAAAAAATAACTCATTCAACTCGCAACTTAAAGTCTAAAAGTGTCATTTAACATATAATGTCCCACTGAAAAGTATAAATGGGAATACATTGACCTCATTTAGAAAGAAAATTAACAATATGAGTTATGTTAGCAAATTCGTCTCGTTTAGAAAAAGAAAAATGAAAGAGAAAGGTTTAAAGCATGGAACAACTAGAGAGATAAAATGTGGAAAGGAATGAAAGACGAAACAATGGTACATTAAGATTTGTGTAGGTTTTTGTCATGGTAAAAAAGGAAAGAGAAAATAAGGAAAAAATAAAAAAGAAATTAAATTAAATCACCTTCCTCAAAAAGAGTATGCCACTTGTCAAAAAGAAGAGGAGCCATGTGGCAACCATTGGGGCTGCTACAGTAACTTCCCTTCTCTTTTTGTTATACTTGAGGGAAGAGAGCTTACTATAGCAATCTCTTTTTTTGTCAAGTGTATAGTCCCTTATTTTGACAAGTGTTAGTTTCTATTTATAGTTAAATTTTTACTCCACTATTTTTTTTGATTAGTCAAGAGTTATAAATATCTCTCCTCCAAATTCTTCTTTTCTTCTCTTTCTTCCTCTGCTTTTAATCTTCATCTCCCTTTTTTTTTCTTCATCTTTCTTTTTTCCCCCTTCAATTTTTTTCTTTATAATTAATTATACTAAAATTATTTTCTTACTATTTTTTATATGATTATTGTTGACCATGGAGAGGTGTTGCAACAATCAACTAATTTATACTGTCACTTCCTATTCCATCAATTTTAACTCTTTAATCCAGTATTATGCTTTTTCTTTTCTTTTTTTCCTTTATCCTAATTTTTCTCTGCCTTTACTCATTCCGCTCAATTAATGAATTTTTTCCTTTTTCCTCTATAATTAATTGAATGTATGTTTTTCTTGCATGGGAATGGATATTTCTTTTATTCCATTGTTCAAAAATCTTGATTCATGAATCATGATCATCTTTTTTTGTTTTTTAGAAGAAACATAGACAATAGACCTTTTACTCCACTACTCCTACTGTCTGATATATATCATTTTCTTTTTATTTCCTATTCTTCCCCCGTTTCACGCTGTCAAGTATGGATTTAAATTTTTTTTATTAACTGTATTTTTTAACTTTTTTTTATTAACTGTATTTTATTTAGCCTTTATCATTTTTTTTGTATCTTTATTTTGTTACCTTGGTGTATTTATTTATTTTGGCTTGATCTCCTTGATATTCTTCAGCATGTCAGTGTGCGGTTTGTCTTAAATCTAAATGCAAAATTTATTTTTTGCAATTCTGATGTTTTAGTTCCTTTTTAATGCATAATTGAATCTTGCACTTCCTTTACTAATTCTTTGGTACTGAATTTTTGTACCCTTTTATGCATTGAAAAAGCCTTCCATTCAACTTTCTTGCAAGTTTTATTGTGAATTTGTAGGATAGAATTTTTTACATGATGGTGTCTTGTTTGAAAAAGAAATAGTGGTGAAATTTTATGCATTTGTAATTTAGCATGATACTTGAGTTTTATGAAGCATATATCATTTATGTTAATATTGAACTGGTTTTGCATTTCTCATGTACTTGGTTTTTGAATTCTTTGTTGTTGCTTGTCCATACAATACAGTATATATCTCTATTGCATCACAATAAGTAAATTAGAGCAAACTTTTGAAACATTCCATTAAAGATAAACTTTTTTTGGCTCATTTTTTGATAATTATAATTTCTTTTTATTTGAAAGCAAATTATAGTGAAATGAATTTTAACCATTATTTTATAGATGGGCCTAAACTGTGCTTGCACAATCTTGTTCACTCTAGTCTATTATACAAGAAGAAAGTGGAGTTACCGTAACAACTCCAATGATTGCCAAGTGGCTTTTATTCATTTTGACATGTGGCACATCTCTCTTTTGAAGAAGCTATCTTCATTTTTTCTTTTCTTCTTTTTGCTTTCTTTTTTTTATTACCTTATTTCCTTTCTCCTTTCTGACTAAAAACAATTAAACAAATTCTTATCTACACTGCAACTTCTTCATTTAGTTTCCGTTTTGTACTCCTTTATTTTTTTTCCCCTTTATCCTAGTCATTTATTTTGCTTTTTTCTCTATTGGATCAGTTGATGAATTTTCTTTCAATTTTGTCCATATATAACTAAATAAATGGTTTCGTTGTAGGAACTAAAGGAAGAGTTTGACATTTTCTTTCTTACTTAGTCCAATAATTATGATTCATGATTTTCTGCTCTTACCATCTCTCTTTGGTAAGTACTATTTAATATTTTTTGTTACCTTTTGCCTCCTGATCAGAAACCTTTGCTTATTCCTTTTCTTACTGTTTCATCCTTCATTTGACTTTTTTTCCCCCTAAAAGAGACAAGTTGAAGTTTGCATGTGATGTTGTGAATACTTTTTCCCCCTAAATCTAAAGAAACGTGTTTTTTTAGTTTTTTAAATTTTATTTATTCTGAAATTACTTTTTGGTCTTTTTATTTTTGGAAAAAAATTCCTAAAAAAAATTTCCTAATGCTAAAAAGAGGACTGGTAGTGAATACATGAAGAATCTTCAGGTTGACAATGAAAGAATTGTAACTACTTTTTTTTTATAAAATAATAAATGCCATTATATATATTCATTCCAATTTTAATTTTTTATTTATTAAAATTGTTATTTGATAATAGGACAATAGTGCTAGAGTGGAGGAGGAAGAATCTGACAAGTGAAGGTCTAAGATAAATGATGATCAAAAAGGAAATGGTGAGGCCTGTTGAATTAAAAATTAATCAAAATCCGTTAATTTATGGATAGATAATTATATTTTGATATTTTGACTTATATAAAGTTTCTTAATAATGAAAAGTGCTTATTTACTGGATAAAGTGGATGATGTGTAAAATAATTATTGGGGTCAATAATTTAGGATGTGAAGAAAATATTTCGTATCTCTTCATTTTGAATTACTAGCCTGTATCCATGATAGGTAGTTTATTTTCATAATTTTTAATTCTAACAAATATTATCCCGAGAATAAAAGAAGTGTAAAATTAGATTTCAAAATCTTTTGTTTAAATTGGTTCTATTTGACTTTATACTCTTATTCTTTTTTATTGTCCCTAATGATAGATAATGTAATTAGAGTTTGAGATAATTGCCAGGCATGGAACTAGACATATCATTATTATTTGGCTGAAAGAGTTGATAATATTTTGTTGATTTAACTAACTGAAATGATTGCAATTTGTCAAAGGATTGGAGTTAGTGGTGGAAGTTAGCATTGAGGCTTTCAATATAGAGTGTCACTCGATAAAATATTATTAGAAAATTTAATTTTAATTAAGAAGACATTTTTGCTATCAAACTAATTGTTGTTTCGAATTTGTATATGTAAATCCGAAAATATGGCAGTTCATATTTTTATCTAAAATTACTATTTGTATTCTAGAGCTATTTGGTGAGATAATGTTCTCACCTATTTGTAATGCTACTAGGCAGGATTTAAATGAGTGGATTAACTCGCTTTTTCTCTCAAAAAGATAAGTTTGTATGTTTTTATTGATGTTGAAAACTGTGATGTGTTTTGGTGACTTTCTATACATTTTCTAATTATTAAAGTGCTGGAAATAATATGAATTTTTGGTTTGGTTATAACTAAAACTATGCTATTATTAAATAGACAATGCACTCATAATGGATTTGTTTTCTCTTCTTTTTTGGTACCATTATGTACACATAATGCTAGTTAAAAAATCTTTGTCCAAATCACAAAAAATAGGGGGCTCACTTCATAGATGGAATTTTTCTTCACAACAAATTTTTAATTGTTTTGATGGTCAATTTTTCTCTTATATCTCTCTATTCATTATGTACCAAAAAAATTTGTTACAATGTATTCAATTAAGTTTCTAGGGGCAACTCCATGCACCGCTGCGTGGCACAATGAGTGAGTTGAGACTTGAGAAGCAAAGGGCTCGCGAGCGGCTCGATTCGTTTGCAGCCCTAGTTGAGAAGTTCCCTTTGCTTCCTTCTCTTGCTTTCAATATCTTTTGGTGTTGCATGGTGGATAAATTAGGCTTAAGTCGCGATTGATATGTAAGGTTTTTTTAACTTTCGTTCATTTTTCTTTTTGGGCTGTAAGTATTAGACAGTACAAAACTAAGTAGTTGATGTTAAACTTAAATAAAAGGCCTGTCAATATCGAAGCAATTACTTAACAAGTAAATATGAATATATGAATATTTCTTTTTAAAAAAAATTTTTCCAATAGAAGATGGGTGGGAATGCATCAACATTTCTATTACCATTGGAATTTGTATTTGTTATCGTTTGTATTAGCATCTTGAATTATAATTTCTAGCTATATTATAAGAACAAATTGGTTTTTGCTGTAGTTGCTTGTTGTGTTGTCACGTGGCAACTGGAAGGAGAAGCTGGTGTCTTACATTTATTGTGTTGTGTTGACTTTTGTGATGGTATTACAAGAAGCTAAATGGGCTGCAAATTTTGGCCGATGAAATAAATGATATGATATGTGGTATGATTTGGAAAAGGGCGTTGCACCTGCTTGTTTGGGATTTACCACAGTGATCCTACATTGAATATAATTTTCTGTTATCATATGTATATATAAATGCTAGCAACAAATGTAAAGGTTTTTTTGGCTACCTTAAAAAATTTAACACCAACAGTAAATGTCAAATAAATTAATGATTATCCTAATATTATAATTTATAATGAATAACATTTTTCTTTATTGTTCATTATTTCTTTGCTCAAGAATAAACAATTAATTGCCAAGTATTTGATACCAATAAATATTATGCGAGTAATAAATTTATGAATTGTTACTTCAATACCTGTAGTAATAGAATTAGGATCTATATTTAGCATGGGCATCATTATACACCTAAAATGATGTTGTTATTATGTAAAGAAAATTTTGATTAAAAATAAAATTTTGATTATGAGTTTTCTACATTTCGAAAGGAATGAGGTTACTCCTTATTTAAGTAGTAATTAGTTTTGTGTTTTAATAGCTTTGAAAAATTTGCACATAGGAGAGATGTCCAAAAAAATTGATTATTTAAGGAGGTAATATAAAAAGAATGGAAATTTCTCATAATATAGGGGGCAATATAAAGGGAAAAAAATATTTTCTAAAATTGAGGGGTGCAATTATAATAAAAACACAAAAATGTTTAAAAGTTTCAAGACTATTCTTTCAATTTTACAAAGTTAAGAGGGTGCAATTGCCCATCTTCTACACAATGTGGCTCTGCTACTAAATATGTGTAAATTCACTCGCACTATTACTTTGTATGAGTTTTTTTTAGGTCAAAATAGATGTCATTAAATTATATTATGAAAAGCATTGCAAATTAGATGTCACTAAATATATCTAAGTAAAGTTTTGATATGAATGTGCAAATTTATATGGTGTGTGATAATATTATCATCGAATAAGCATGACAACTAACTTGTTAATTTTTTTTGGGTGTATTTATTGATTGCTAACTTGTGTATTTTTTCAGTAAAATACTATTGAACCATACAATGATTTAATTATACAATGATTTAAATATTTGTATCATATTATACTATGGATAAAATCAAGATATTTTAATAGGCACGGGCTGTGCATAGCATAGCCAACCCCTACTACTCTACCTATTATATAAGAAGAAAGTGGAGTTACTATACTAACCCCAATGATTGCCAAGCGGATCCCCCTCATTTTGACATGTGGCGCATTCCATTTCTTTTCTTCATTTTGTTTTTTTTTCTTTGTTCACTTTATTTCCTTTCTCCTTTTTGGCTAAAAACAATTAAACAAACCCTCATATACACTGCAGAATTCTTATTTAGTTTCCACTCTATACTTCTTTTCTTTTTTTCCCCTCATCCTAATCATTTATTCTATTTTTTTCTCTATTGGATTAGTTGATGAATTTTCTTTCATTTTTATCCATAATTAATTAAATGAATGGTTTCATTATCGGAGATCAAGAATGGATTTGATATTTCCTTTCTTCCATAGTCCAATAATCATGATTCATGATCTTCTACTTTTACTATCTCTCTTTAGTATGTACTATTTAATATTTTTTTGTCATTTTTTGCATTATGATCAGAAACTTTTGCTTATTGCTTTTCTCCTCGCTTCCTTCTTCATCTGACTTTCTTTTCCACCTAAAAGAGATATGTGATGCTGTGAATTTTTTTCTCCCAAATCTAAAGAAACCCTTTTTTTCAGTTTTTAAATTTTATTTATTCTGAAACTATTTTTTAGCCTTTTTTATTTTTGGTCTACCTATTATATAAGAAGAAAGTGGAGTTACTATAGCAACCCCAGTGATTGGCAAGTGGACTCCCCTCATTTGACATGTGATGCATTCCTTTTCTTTTCTTCATTTTGTTTTTTTTTTCCATTGTTCACCTTATTTGCTTTTTCCTTTTTGGCTAAAAACAATTAGACAAACCCTCATATACACTACAAGTTCTTATTTAGTTTCCACTCTGTACTTCTTTTCTTTTTTTTCCCTCATCCTAATCATTTATTCTGTGTTTTTCTCTATTGGATTCGTTAATGCATTTTCTTTCATTTTTGTCCATAATTAACTAAATGAATGGTTTCATTATCGGAGATAGCATGGGTTTGATATTTCCTTTCTTCCATATTCCACTAATCATGATTCATGATCTTCTACTTTTATTGTCTCTCTTTGGCTTTCTTTTTCATCTGACTTTCTTTTCCACCTAAAAGAGATATGTGATGCTGTGAATATATTTCCCCCAAATCTAGAGAAACCTTTTTTTTTTCAGTTTTTAAAATTTTATTTATTCTAAAACTACTTTTTGGCTTTTTTTTTTTCCATTTTTGGTCTACCTATTATATAAGAAGAAAGTGGAGTTAGTATAGCAACCCAATGATTACCAAGTGGATCCCCCTCATTTTGACATGTGGCGCATTCCTTTTATTTTCTTCATTTTGTTTTTTTTCCTTTGTTCACCTTATTTCCTCTCTCCTTTTTGGCTAAAAACAATTAAACAAATCCTCATATACACTGCAGGTTTCTTATGTAGTTTTCACTCTGTACTCCTTTTTTTTTTCCAGTCATCCTAATCATTTATTCTATTTTTTTCTCTATTGGATTAGTTGATTCATTTTCTTTCATTTTTGTCCACAATTAACTAAATGAATGGTTTAATTATCGAAGATCAAGAATGGGTTTGTTATTTCCTTTCTTCCATAGTCCAATAATCATGATTCATGACCTTCTACTTTTATTATCTCTCTTTGGTTTGTACTATTTAATATTTTTTGTCATTTTTGCATTATGATCAGAAACCTTTGCTTATTACTTTTCTCGCCGCTTCTTTCTTCATCTGACTTTCTTTTCCGCCTAAAAGAGATATGTGATGCTGTGAATATTTTTTCCCCAAATCTAAAGAAACATTTTTTTTCAGTTTTTAAATTTTATTTATTCTGAAACTACTTTTTGGCCTTTTTTATTTTTGGAAAAAAAATTCCCTAAGGCTGACAAGAAAACAGGTGGTGATTACATGAAGAATTTTTAGACTAATAATGAAAGAATCATAACTACTTTCCCCCCATAAAATAAATAATACCATTATACATATTCATTCTAATTTTAAATTTTTATTTATTTAAATTGTTATTTGATAATGGGGTGATAGTGCTAGAGTAGAGGAGAAAGAATCTGACAAATGAAGTCCAAGGTAAACAATGATTAGGAAGAAAATAATGAGGCCTATTGAATTAAAAATTAATCAGAGTCTCTTAATTTATGGATACATAGTTATATTTTGATATTTTGATTTATATAAAGTTTATTAATGGTGAAAAGTGCTTATTTACTAGATAAGGTGGATGACGCGCAAAATAATTGCTGGGGCTAGCAATTTAGAATACGAAGATAATATTTTGTATCTCTTCATTCAACATTTTGAATTACTATCTTTTATCCATGATAGGTAGTTTATTTTCAAGGTTTTAATTTTAGCAAGTGATAGCTTGAGAATAAAAGAAGTGTAAAATTAGATTTCAGAATCTTTTACTTAAACTGATTCTATATGACTTTGTACTATTATCCTTTTTTATTGTCCATAATGAAAGATAATGTAATTAGAGTTTGAGGTGATTGTTAGGCGTGGAACTACGCATATCATTACTGTTTGATTGAAGGAGTTGGTAATATTTTGTCGATTTGACTAACTAAAATGATTGCAGTTGTCAAAGGAATGCATTTGGTAGTGGAAGTTAGCATTGAGGCTTTTAGCTTAGAGTGTCACTTGACAAAATATTATTAGAAAATTCTATTTTGATTAAGATAACATTTTTGCAATCAAACAAATTGCTGGATTCCAATTTGCATTGAGACATTTTTGTATGTTTTTATTGATGTTAAAGATTGTGATAGGTTTTGGTGGCTTTCTATACTTTTGATAATTATTAAAGTGTTAGAAACATTATGACTACTTTTTGTTTAGTTACAACTAAAACTATGCTACTATGAAACACACAATGCACTCATAATGGATTTGCTTTCTTTTCTTTTTTGGTATCATTACGTACACATAATATTGGTTAAAAAATCTTTGTCCAAATCACAATAAATTGGGGCTAACTTCATAGATGGAATTTCTTTTCACAGCAAATTTTAATTGTTTTGATACGCAAATTTTTTCCTATGTTTCTATTCATTATGTACCAAAAACATTTGTTACTATGTAATCAACTAATGTTCTAGGAAGCCTAGTTGTATCTTGCACAGCCAAGATACCTTTAGTCTTATCTTATCTACAAACTAGATAAGAGAACAACTGAAGTTCTCCACTGAATGCCAAGTGTCAATGTGTTATTGGAGGAAGCAGTTTATTTTTGAATTTTGGGGTTTAAGGAGTGAGAAATGTCTATTTGAGACTTGGTATCCAAATTCAAAGGCTTATTAGTTCCTTACTATTTAAGGGCTAATTGGTAACAACGGTTTAATTATTTTCATTTGTTCCTTTTGTTTGGTTTTTAATTGGTGGGAAAGGTCAATTAAATCCTTCTATGAAAACTAACTCTTTAAATAGTTGCTAACTATTTAGGGTTATTTTTGTACATTTGAAATTATTTTTTTATAATTTTCTGGTCAAATGCAAATAGTTGTAGACTATTTGTGGGCTCCTTTTATCACATGGGTTGCTTTTGGATTAATTAAGATAAGATAATGGAGTCATGCCCGTTAGAACTAATATTGATGTGTCATGCCCGTTAGTTAGTATAACTCTAAGTTAGTGAAGATCACCATAATGGTCTTATTAGTTAGTGAAGTTCCTTCCCATTCGTAAGTCAATCTTATTAGTATAACCAGAACTTCCTTCCCCTTTCTTTCCATGGGATAGGTACCTATGAGCCTGCAAAATCTTCACTTTTCTACGAATTCCTCCAACAACTAATTGTCCTTCCTTTTGATTGCAACCCAGAAAATCCTTCACATGTACGTGAAGTTTTCTTTTGCCCCAAAAATCAGCTCAGTGAAATTTCTTTTCCCCCAAAATCTATGAGCCTGCAAAATCTTCAATTTTCTACCAATTCCTCCAACAACAAATTGTACTTCCTTTTGATCGCAACCCAAAAAATCCTCCACATGCACGTGAAGTTGCTTTTGCCCCAAAAATCAGCTCAGTGAAATTTCTTTTCCCCCAAAATTAGCTCACTTTAGGGATGACTGCTGTACCAATTTATCATGTATGGTACAACTTTCAAAACCTACTATTTAGACAAAAGAGATACAACAAGCCTTATATATACTTCTGTTTCCGACTTTTGCCAGCATTCAGACGAGCAAAGAAAGTATAGGTTGTGATGCCCCCACTTCTCCCAAGGGCGAACCCGAGGGTATCGGCGGGACGCCTGCCTAACTCGCGCCAAGACTAAAAAACACAAAGCAATAAAAACTAGATAAACCAAAAGCGTACTATTCACAATATATAAAACCCCAAAAGAGTTCTATTTACATCCTCAAAAGGAGTTATCCAGACTACTACATTATCCTATGCTAGTATTCAAAAGTAGAAAGTATACCCAAAACAAGAAGAAACATCTTAGTTGTCCGGTTGTTACAAACCAAGCCTAACTTTCTAGTGATAGTGCCAAAAGTTCCCCGCGTCGGCCCCTGTTAAGGAAAACAAAGGGAAAGGGGTAAGCTATATGCTTAGTAAGTAAATAGGGGTAAAAACGTAAATTTTACATTAAGACGAATAATTACGTCACAAAGATATCCAATCGAAAATATAAAAGTAACAACACAAGTTAAGTATACAGGTTGGCTCCAAAGCCACGTCATGTGCCATGGGTGACCTCCTGTCGACACTCCGTCGGCCACCGGTAAGGGTCCGTAGAACTCCACTTGTACTCCCACCTAACACCTTATCACCCTCACTGGCCAGTCACTTCACGAAATGGCTCGAGCAAACGAAACGAAATTGAACTTGACTCACAAGCTCAGTTCATAAACTTGGGTCACAAAACCACAAACTTGGTGACCTTAAAACTAGGTTGGACTGGATTCGACCAAACCCCGGCCGGCTCGAATAGTCCGTCTAGGTCTTGAGATCGGGTCCCACAAAAGTCACACCGAACTACAAGCTCAAGGGTTCAACACCAAAATAATTCATATATACACATCTCATAAAGAAACACATGTACAAAGTAGGGTTTAGGTCAAGTATGATCAAGTACACCCTCGCCTAAGTACCCTCTCATCCACACCAAAGTACATAAGCAAGTTATACACAAAAACGGCCTGAATACTTATACAGAGAGCAAGTATAGCAAAAGTGCGAAGATCACGTCACGTGACAGCTAGTAGGCCCCACTGGCACCGTCTAACCCGTCACCGTCTGAAATAAAAGATTGCATCATATTACTACACAAACGACTACTAAAATGCATAAATCAAGCAAAACGGCAAAACGGGCACATGCATGCGCGGAAACGGCAAACGAAAACGGAAACTGCCGGCAAACGGAAACGGGCAGATTTGGCACCTAGAACTGTTTTGATCAAATTTTAGGCTACGGTTATCGGATCGAAGTGCATGAGGTACCGTTGCGAAGTAAGAAGAAGGGCTACAACTTTCATGAAGAACCTCAAGTCAGATCTCAATGGAACTAGGACAAAAATGCACAAAATAGTCCAAGCCGTTTCAATTCAGGTTACCAAGTAGGCCCTGTTTGAACGACTATAACTCATAACTCAGAGATCAGAATCAAGAAATTCTAGAGGCATTGGAAAGCTCATTTTTAAGGTTATAACTTTTGTGTTTTGATCAAAAGCTGAATCAGTACAGAGCATAGGGAAAAACGGGTCCAAAGTTCCTGTCAGAACTGTCCAACTTCAAAGGCAGTTCTAACACCCGATCTTGTTTTGGGTATAACTAGAGCTACGGAACTCGGATTTGGACGCACTTTATACCGTTTTGAAGCTGAGACAAAAATCTACAAGTCTTATGAAAACCTCAATACCCAGTTCCTTCGTTATAAATGTGAACTGAGCACAGTCAGAAGCAAAATCAAGAAACGTAGCACAATTCAGAGGTTAGAATAGAAGCGAGGGTTTTGGCCATAACTCAGGCTACACAGATCCGTTTTCCCTGAAATTTTGCAGGCACAACAAGTATTTAAGAAGCTACAACTTTCATGTTTTAGACAAACAATGAATCAGTACGTAGCACAAAGAAAAATGTAGCCAAAGTTTAGATTCTGGGCTGCCTTGTTTTCCAGTTTAACCGGTTTCGCACGTCGCAAACGCATGGTCTGTTGCTATGATTTTCATGCAAGCTTTCTACTTGATTTAACCTTGTTTGTTGTAGATTATCCTTAGCTAAACAAGGTCGTTCATGACCAGGATTCAAAGGAAAAGAAAACAACTGAGTTCGGTTTTGTTTCGGCGGCTAGCTGCAAATCTGGTGCATTTGCAAATCCGGCGCAGCCGTGCATGCATCAGATTTGCAAGCTTTCGCATGCATCTAGCAACAAAATTTTATTGGTTAGTTCCTTAGGATTCCCTTCAATCTCAGGTTCCAGCTAGCATGTAAGGTATGACTCAAGAACTAAACAAAACGTGAGACTAAATTCAAGAGCTAAACAGAACCTTAGCTCATTTCTGCTTTTTAGCTATAAATTCTGATGCAAAACGTTTTCTTGAACCAGAACTCATCCCGTTGCTAAACTCATCATATAAAGCTCAAGTTTAACTAATTAAACCAACTTTTACAGGTTTCTATAGCTAAACGTGACATAATATCAGAAACCAGAGGTAACACTTCCATGCATCTTCCTATCAGAATTTAGTTCAAAGTTCTTACGGCCTGCATCAATCCAGAATTATTCGAGCTTTAGATCAGAAATTTCCCTCAATTGAAGCTCAACTTACAGGTTAAACATATACTCAGGACATATGAATGTTATTCACGATCTTACCTCTAGTCCTAAGCTTTAGAAATTGCAGCCGAAATCAGTTCCTTTCCAGCTTCTCCTGCCTTCCTTACTGTATTTTCCTTATCTTTGGTTGTTTGATGATAAACTAGCTAAACTCTTGCTCTCACTTCGGCACTCTCTGTTTTCCTCTCGATGTTAGTTGATAAGAAGAAGGTCTGCAGTTTCATTTTGCTCTCCTCCACCGCCCAGGCATTCTTAACAGTTGGTCTCTCTTAGCTGCACTCGGTCGGTCTCTGCTTACATAGCAAAGTTGGTAGTTTTCTCCCTGACAACTGTCCCAATAAGTGTTATTCACCGCCCAAGTCTTAGCTAACCTCATTTCCACCGCTTAGCCTAACAAATTTGCATTTGGTTTAATGAAATGTGTCATTTTCTCTCGGTTGTTTTCTAATTTCTAATAGTTTGTCTTGGCTTCAGGGTAGTTATTCTAGGATTTCAGGGTTAGGTTGGTCTTTTAGTTATTGTTTAATTACTCTCTAAGGTATAAAATTTTGTGATTTCATGTATAAATTCCTAACTTCATTTGTATTTTCGGGAAAATTTTTCTTACATTGATTTTGACACATTTAACTTTAAGAAAACCTCATTAGACATGTACTTCATAGATTTCTAGTGTAATATTAAGGGTTTAAACCCAACTTAGGCTTCTAATAAATCATAACACTAGAAGTTTTGCTAGTTTAGGGTCTTCTAACCTTTTAAAACCTACTTAACATTTAAAAGAAATAAATTGAATCCTATACTTACCTGTATCAAAACACACACTAGTATATCGAATTTTTAACTACAACTCGAATTTGTAATTAATACAAAAACTAGGGTTTTAAAAATAATCCAAAGTAGGGTTTTCTAATAAATTCATACAAAATAGAACAAAATGCTCTTAATATCACATAATATCGAAATTAATGACTAACCGGGGTCTCACAACCTCCCCCTCTTAGAACAATTTCGTCCTCGAAATTAATACCTTTGTTCGTGAACCATAAATGCAGGGTTTACAAAAGAGTGCGTGGCACTAGGGTCTATTAAACACTTGCGGTACGCATAAAAGAGAAAGCGTACCTTCGATGACTGCCGAAGGGTCAGTCACCTCTTGTTGGCCCATTGTATACACTTTGGCCGGTACTTTAGATCGATGTCCCCTTGTGTTCGTCGGTTTAGTTGTGGTCCCTTCTGTCGGTGGCTTAGATCCCTCTTTCTGCATCTTAGGGCATTGGGCAATCAGATGTTCTGTACTACCACATTTAAAACATTTTCGTACCGAACTATTTTTCTAGCAGTTATCGTCGGTGTGATTGCTCCCGCAGAAACCACAGGTTTGCCTAATTCCCGCACTTGACCCTCCACGCTGGGCACCCCTCTGGGGCCCTTGCCCTACCTAACCTCGCCCAAAGTTACCCTGGTTTGGGGTCCCTGCGGGTCGTGGACCATCTGTTCCTCGACCCATCTTAGAAGATGGCTCGTTTCTCGAGCTCTGTCCATCCGTGAAGTTGCTCGAACTAGGCTGCCTCCTTTTCCGATTTTGGAAGGCTTTGACTTGTCCCCTAGCAGTCTCAATTCTCTGAGCCTTTTCTAGTGCTTGGCTAAATGTGTTTAACTGAGCAGCTGCTAGTGCCTCTTGAATCTCCACATTTAAGCCTTGAATGAAACGACGGATTCGCTTTTGCTCCGTTAGTACCAAATTCGGAGCGAAGCGAGAGAGTTTCGTAAATTGGATTTCATATTCCGCCACACTGGATGCCCCTTGGCGCAGGCGGATAAAGTCATCCTCATGTCTCTCTTGCACAATGGGAGGTAAATATTTCTCATTAAATTCCCGTGTAAAGCTGACCCACGTCCAGGGGGTCTGTTCCCGCTCCCACTTGGTCTTAATCACATTCCACCAAGCTCGGGCAGCCTCCTCAAATTGAAAAACAACAAAAGATATCTGCCGTTCCTCTGAATACTCAAGCGCGGCAAATATATCCGACATGCGGTCCAGCCAACCTTTCGCTAAGTCAGGGTTAGGTTCACCTATAAATTTCGGGGGTGCAAACTTTTGGAACCATTCTAAGGCACGGTCCTCTCCCTCCTGATTACCCACATTATTTCCAGGGTTTCCGGGATTACCTCCCTGGCCCTGAGCCTGTTGGTTAACCATTCGTTCTAACAGGTCAGCTATTTACTGGATGGCTGTAACTACCAGATTCGGCTCGTTCTCATTTTCTCTTTCGGGACCTCGTCCTCGTCCTCTACCTCTACCTCTACCTCGACCACCGGAGTCAATTTAGGTTCAAAAGTCTATAAATCGAAACATAACATGTACTTATTATTCAAACTATGAACAAAATAAGAACACAAAGCATATGCACAAAAGACACGCAAAAGATAAGTTCAAAAGATTATACTCAAATATATACCTATATTTACAAAGTCACACCAAAAGATATACAAGTTATCCGACATCCGGTCGGTACAAAACCCATTATTTACATGAGCACTCCGGTTCCAAAAATGTAGTCAACCACCAGATAACAAAAGAAACCAGGCATATTGGTTATAACAAAAACAAACATGTCAAATAGTCAAAAGAAAATCCCAACAACGGCCCTACGCGCCTCTCCTAGGGCCCCAATCCCCAACGAAACCTAAAGTGTCCACCTCGTCCATCAGGTCTGGACCGATAGCTCGTGGTTGGGCCTCCGCGGCCACATCTAACAGGACCTCACAGTCCAGCATGATCCCCCGGGCCTTCTCCCTCAACTGCCCCTTCATAGCGAAGAGGTGCTGGTGTGTGTCGTGGCGCTGAGGACGAAAAGCGTCCGTCCTCTCCTCCTCATCTCTGAGGCCCTGCTCCAACTTTCTAATGCGCAGAGCCTGACCGTGGGCCACTTCCCTGGCCTCCTCCAGCTGTCTAGCCAAGTGATCGGCCGCCTTCCCTAGAGGACGTCGCTCGTCGTCCACCGCCAGGACGACCTCGTCTGGGTAGCCAAACGTGTGTCGGCACTCACATGGCCGATTTTGCCGACCAAAAGGTGAATACAACGTATACGGCCCCTCAAGCCTCCTCTGGAATCGAAGCACACGCCGGCGTAACACCTGGTTCATCGGGCCCCCTGCACTCGAAGATCGCGGCCCTGGTCCAGATCCACTAGGTTCCCCGGCCTCCATACCTACAATATTTATTTGGTCAGTTCTTCAGTATTTCAACTTAAAGTATACCATTAATCTTAACTAGAATCACGTATTCCAAATGCCTAATGCCTATCACGTATGTCCCAATTGCCTAAGTCTTTTAACCTAGGCGCTCTGATACCACCTGTGACGCCCCCACTTCTCCCAAGGGCGAACCCGAGAGTATCGGCGGGACGCCTGCCTAACTCGCGCCAAGACTAAAAAACACAAAGCAATAAAAACTAGATAAACCAAAAGCGTACTATTCACAATATATACAACCCCAAAAGAGTTCTATTTACATCCTCAAAAGGAATTATCCAGACTACTACATTATCCTATGCAAGTATTCAAAAGTAGAAAGTAGATCCAAAACAAGAAGAAACATCTTAGTTGTCCGACTATTACAAACCAAGCCTAACTTTTTCAGTGATAGTACCAAAAGTTCCCCGCGTCGACCCCTGTTAAAGAAAACAAAGGGAAAGGGGTAAGTTATATGCTTAGTAAGTAAACAGGGGTAAAAACATGAATTTTACATTAAGACGAACAATTACGTCACAAAGATGTCCAACCGAAAATATAAAAGTAACAACACAAGTTAAGGATACAGGTTGGCTCCAAAGCCACGTCATGTGCCATGGGTGACCTCCTGTCGACACTCCGTCGGCCACCGGTAAGGGTCCGTAGAACACCACTTGTATTCTCACCTAACACCTTATCACCCTCACTGGCCAGTCACCTCACGAAATGGCTCGAGCAAACGAAACGAAATTGAACTTGACTCACAAGCTCGGTTCACAAACTTGGGTCACAAAACCACAAACTTGGTGACCATAAAACTAGGTTGGAATGGCTTCGACCAAGCCCCGGCTGACTCGAATAGTCCGTCTAGGTCTTGAGATCGGGCCCCACAAAAGTCACATCGAACTACAAGTTCAAGGGTTCAACACCAAAATAATTCATACATACACATCTCATAAAGAAGCACATGTGCAAAGTAGGGTTTAAGTCGAGTGTGATCAAGTACACCCTTGCCTAAGTACCCACTCATCCACACCAAAGCACATAAGTAAGTTATACAAAAAAATGGTCTGAATACTTATACAGAGAGCAAGTATAGCAAAAGTGCGAAGATCACGTCACGTGACAGCTAGTAGGCCCCACTAGCACCGTCTAACCCGTCACCGTCTGAAATAAAGATTGCATCACATTACTGCAAAAACGACTACTAAAATGCATAAATCAAGCAAATCTCAAGTCAAGAAGTTAAGAAGAAGGGCTACAACTTTTATGAAGACACCTCAAGTCAGATCTCAATGGAACTAGGACAAAAATGCACAAAACAGTCCCAGCCGTTTCAATTCAGGTTACCGAGCAGGCCCTGTTTGAATGACTATAACTCATAACTCAGAAATCGGAATCAAGAAATTCTAGAGGCGTTAGAAAGATCATTTTTAAGGCTATAACTTTTGTGTTTTGACCAAAAGCTGAATCAGTACAGAGCATAGGGAAAAATGGGTCCAAAGTTCCTGTCAGAACTATCTAACTTCAAAGGCAGTTCTGACACCTGATCTTGTTTTGGGTATAACTAGAGCTACGGAACTCAGATTTCGACGTACTTTATACCGTTTTGAAGATAAGACAAAGATCTACAAGTCTTATGAAGACCTCAATACCCAGTTCCTTCGTTATCAATGTGAACTGAGCACAGGCAGAAGAAAAATCAAGAAACATAGCACAATTCAGAGGTTAGAATAGAAGCGAGGTTTTTGGCCATAACTCAGGCTACACAGATCCGTTTACCCTGAAATTTTGTAGGCACAACTAACACTTAAGAAGCTACAACTTTCATGTTTTGGACAAACCCTGAATCAGTACGTAGCACAAAGAAAAATGTAGCCAAATTTCAGATTCTAGGCTGCCTTGTTTTCCAGTTTAACCGGTTTCGCACGTCGCAAACGCATGGTCTGTTGCTATGGTTCTCATGCAAGTTTTCTACTTGATTTAACCTTGTTTGTTGTAGGTTATCCTTAGCTAAACAAGGTCATTCATGACCAGGATTCAAAGGAAAAGAAAACAACTGAGTTCGGTTTCGTTTCGGCGGCTAGCTGCAAATCTGGTGCAGCTGTGCATGCATCAGATTTGCATGCTTTCGCATGCATCTAGCAACAAAATTTTATTGGTTAGTTTCTTAGGATTCCCTTCAATCTCAGGTTCCAGCTAGCATGTAAGGTATGACTCAAGAACTAAACAAAACGTGAGACTAAATTCAAGAGTTAAACAGAACCTTAGCTCATTTCTGCTTTTTAGCTATAAATTCTGATGCAAAACGTTTTCTTGAACCAGAACTCATCCCGTTGCTAAACTCATCATATAAAGCTCAAGTTTAACTAATTAAACCAACTTTTACAGGTTTCTATAGCTAAACGTGACATAATATCAGAAACCAGAGGTAACACTTCCATGCATCTTCCTATCAGAATTTAGTTCAAAGTTCTTACGGCCTGCATCAATCCAGAATTATTCGAGCTTTAGATCAGAAATTTCCCTCAGTTGAAGCTCAACTTACAGGTTAAACATATACTCAGGACATATGAATGTTATTCACGATCTTACCTCTAGTCCTAAGCTTTAGAAATTGCAGCCGAAATCAGTTCCTTTCCAGCTTCTCTTGCCTTCCTTACTGTATTTTCCTTATCTTTGGTTGTTTGATGATAAACTAGCTAAGCTCTTGCTCTCACTTCCGCACTCTCTGTTTTCCTCTCGATGTTAGTTGATAAGAAGAAGGTCTGCAGTTTCATTTTGCTCTCCTCCACCGCCCAGGCATTCTTAACAATTTGTCTCTCTTAGCTGCACTCGGTCGGTCTCTGCTTACATAGAAAAGTTGGTAGTTTTCTCCCTGACAACTGTCCCAATAAGTGTTATTCACCGCCCAAGTCTTAGCTAACCTTATTTCCACCGCTTAGCCTAACAAATTTGCATTTGGTTTAATGAAATGTGTCATTTTCTCTCGGTTGTTTTCTAATTTCTAATAGGTTGTCTTGGCTTCAGGGTAATTATTCTAGGATTTTAGGGTTAGGTTGGTCTTTTAGTTATAGTTTAATTACTCTCTAAAGTCTAAAATTTTGTGATTTCATGTATAAATTCCTAACTTCCTTTGTATTTTCGAGAAAATTTTTCTTACATTGATTTTGACACATTTAACTTTAAGAAAACCTTATTAGACATGTACTTCATTGATTTCTAGTGTAATATTAAGGGTTTAAACCCAACTTAGGCTTCTAATAAATCATAACACTAGAGGTTTTGCTAGTTTAGGGTCTTCTAACCTTTTAAAACCTACTTAACCTTTAAAAAACATAAATCGAATCCTATACTTACCTGTACCAAAACAAACACTAGTATATCGAATTTTTAACTACAACTCGAATTTGTAATTAATACAAAAATTAGGGTTTTATAAATAATCCAAAGTAGGGTTTTCTAATAAATTCGTACAAAATAGAACAAAATGCTCTTAATATCACATAATATCGAAATTAATGACTAACCGGGGTCTCACTTAGGTATGTTTCTATTTTCTTTCCTTCTATTCTGAACTACAATTTTTTAGTTTGAATGTTGTTGTCTTCTGTTTATTGCCTTCCGTTAATTAAAGACTGCCATGTGTTTGATGTTATGCATAAAAGAATAATTATGATGGTAATTTTTCGAATTAGCTTATGTTTACTTTTTCCTCTATTTTTAATTTCAAATGTTGCATGATGATGGCCCTGTTTGGAAGTGCATGTTTTTAGCAATTTTGTTTCCTACAAGTTTTTTAACAACTTTTGCTACAGGAACCCCAAAAAACTTCACAAAGTTTTTTACCTACACACCTCAAAATACCCAAAACACAAAAAAAAAAAATTCCCTCCCCTTTTTCTTCTACCTCCATCACCCACTCCAACCCACAACCACTTCCTCCCCCACCTCCCCTTTTTCTTCTTCTTCCGCCGTCACCACCACCTCTGTCATCACCTCTTCCAGTGCCCAGCAAGAACAATTAGGCCCCCCATGAATGGAGGTAGCACCGATTCATCAGCAACTGGGCCTTGCGAAGTTTCCGATGCCAAACTCATCCCAGCCGGTGAGCAACTTGGCAGGTTTTTGCTCGAAGGGAACATCGCCGGCGACTTTGCCGGTGTCGCAGAAGTGGAAGGAACACTGGCACCGGCGGATGGAACCTCTGCAGTGGCTGGAACTGGAGAACTCGCCGGGCTTCCGGTTGGAGATGATGCAGGCGGTGACACTGCCGGAGCATTCACCAGGGAGAAGCCGCAGGTATTGTTGGAGGAATCTTTGGAGATGGAGAAGGAACCGGGGATGCATGAGGGCTGGCCGGAGAAGCTGTGGGCACAGGAGTTTTTGAGGGGGAAGGGGAAGGGAGGAAGGAAAAGAAAAAAGAAAGAAAGAAAAAGAAAGGACAAAAAATGGTGACCATTGCTGCTGGGGAGGCAACGCAGAAGTAACGGGGGAGGGAAAGGGGAGTGGGAAGGAAGAGGAAGAAGAAGAAGAGAGGAAAGAAAAGAAAAAAAAAAGAAAAAAAGAAAAAGAAAAAAAAAGGAAAAGAAAAAAAAAAGAAAAGGAAAAAAACTTCCAAAAAACTTCTTAAAAAAACTTAAAAAATTTTTTCATCTTAAAAAATTTTTCCAAAAACTTCTACAGTACACTACAGTAAAGTTTTAGACAAACTCCCAAAAAACTCAGGTTCCAAACAGGCCCGATGTTAGCTGTTTGTTTATTCAATAATTACATAATTTAGTATGATTGTAGTTTGGGTTATTAAGGTAGTCATTTTATATATATTAGTTAGTTTAAGCTATTCTAGGATGCTTTCATGTTGTCATTGTTGTGTTCCTTTCGCTTAGTATCTTAGTTTCTTTATAGTAAAATTAGATTTTGATCTTTTGTGTTTCAAAATGGAGAAAAAAAGAAAATTTAGTACAAGTTTTAGATTGATAGATGAGTTGTTTGATGATGCTTTTGATCTAAAAATGTTAGAAAGAAACAAAAGACAAACTTAAATATGCTCACAAAGCATATGAAGTTTACTGTCAATTCTTCTGTTCCTCAGGGATATTCTCCTTTTGTAATTAACACCGAGAATGACATTCATGAAAACCACTTTGTTGAAACATGTGTTTCACAAAGTCACATTGATAGGAATCTAATTCTGCCAAATGACTGCAGAGGTAAAAATGTTTGCTTTACTCCAGAAAATGTTGGAGAAGTTCATTATACTTCTGATTCTATTGACAATCATTGTTTGCCCACAATGACTTCATGTTTAATCAATCTCTCTAATGTTGAACCTGCTGGTTTATCACAAGTGAACTTCAGTAAGCAATAAATAAAGCACAAGACCAAACATTAGATTTTGTTGGTATTTATTTGAAAGAGCCAGTGTTTTCACATGGCTAATTATAAGGTAAAATACATGGAACCCCCTTATGGTTTCGCGAAAAGACACATTACCCCCTATCGTTTAGAAACCTACACATAAACACTTTAAATTTCATAACTAAAGTGGAAATTGACCTATAACCTGCTGAGCAACCTACTGATGATGGGTATGCGAGGTTCTTTTGAAAAGATCTTGAGTTTCATTCCCAAGCTACCCTTCAGTTGCTATAATGAAATGACATATCAGGGGAGAAGAGATTTGAAGCTATCAAAGAGTGAAAGGAAAAAGGGAAAAAGGGAGAAGATCTAAGCTATATTGAAGTCGCCATGTCCACTTCTGCAAATTTTGGAGGAGGTTTGACAGATCTAAGGTATGAATGGTCTCGGTGCTTCTGCAAGAAAAGAGCAAAAATCAAGATCGTGGAATTGAACAAACCCTCAAAGATTCATCCTTCAGACCCCACTCACTGTATATTAAACCGTAGTTCAAAGATTCATCATCATATTCCATCTACTCATTTCCACCTCGACTCCCGGAGGAAATTTGTGCTATTGTTTTATCTTTGATCAGAAAGCGTGAAAGATAGAATCAACACAAGTAAATACATCAATGGGGTTCTTTGGTACCACTTTTAGGCTCATGCTCAGAGGTGTTTTTGGTGTCTATGTCGCCCAAAAATACGATGCTCCCAACCTGAGGGAACTGGCCCGTTCTGGGTTGACCATGGCCAAGCAAGTGGAGGAGACCCACCGCAAGCGCTGCCCTCTGGACAAGATCAATGATTTCGGTCAGGACTCGTCCCAGAAGAAGATCTAAGATGCTGTTTTGGAATTAAAATTTTCCATTTTTTCTGGTTCGGAGGCAATACCTTTGATTAATTTTATTGTTCGTCAAACTAGTTTCTCCAAGCTTCGTAATTGTTAAATTGATTGGTGTTGTTGAATATCTAATTGGAAATGAGGTGTTTTGCTTGTTCCTTTCGGTTGGGGGGACCAAACTTCTTGAAAACCATATGTTGCACAACTCTAACTAAATTCAGCTAAAAAATTGGCTATTTGATAAGAGTAAAACAGAGTAACTGAGGGATCTTATTCTTCAAGGGAAACTTGAACATCATTTCAATTATAGCAGATTCCAAGAAAACAAATCTATAGTTCAATGCAGGGTACCTGTTTCACTATAGCGAACATTCCAACTTTTAGGAGTACGTTCCAGTTTAGAAATTAATTAATCTCCCAGCGGTAGTGGTGATCGTGAGGTTTCTGGTTCACCTTTTTCCTTAAAAGAGTCTCAGAAAAAAGTTGAAATTTTACAAATTGTTGTACGGTGATTTTTTTTCAAATAAATTGTGTTGTGTCATACTATCGATGAATTTTCCTGACCTCTCAACGTCCGACCCCGGGGGCCATTTGTACTTTTTTGCAGGCAAGGTTACTTAACCAGGAGCCATAGGACAGAGCTTAACAATTCTATACAGAACAAAGCATCTTGACGTCCTGTAGGGTTTTAGGGTGTTTTTTTTTTACACATGATGAACGAGAGAGAGTCAGTTCTTGATTCTCTCTCCCTCTCTATTATAAATGATATTTTGGGTATTCGACCTGCAGCCGATAACTCAGCCAGTTAAGAAGTCAATTTCCACTTTAGTTATAAAGTTTAGGGTGTTTATGTGTAGGTTTTTAAACGATTGGGGGATAATATGTCTTTTCGCGAAACCATAAGGGGGTTCCGTGTATTTTACCCCTAATTATATGTTGCATTTTCAAGGGCCAAAACAACTTCAGCTGTAAAAGTGCTTATTAGACCAACTTATTTTGATGAATAATGCACTGATCATACTAAAAATATAGTTTATAAAGAAGTTCTTGAAGCTTCCCAGATTACATTACCAGGTTTCAATATTCATAGCTTTTTTTGTTTTGAATTTTATTATTTTGTTTAATTGACTATCTAATTTCTCTACGAATATAGGTCATCATGCCTAGACATATATCTTCAGTGCTAGACATTCAGAAAGGAGCAGAAAAATAGATTGTTCCAGTACAAGTTATTCACAGAGGCCACAATCAACTGACTCGTGAAGTTCCGTCTAGGCGAATTATGCGCTTTCTGCTCACAGATACTGAGGTTAGCAAATACTTTCCTATTTGTCTGCTTATTACATTCATATATGAGAACATTTCACAATCTGTATAAAGAACATTTCATGATTTGCCTGCTCATTACATTTGCTTAAGAAAAAAATCCTTAGTATTCATGTAAGTTTACACATACTATGATAGCACAACTATTGTTTCATTGTGAATGAATAGTCACCTAACTATTAAAGTGTTCATACCTATAATTTTAATTTCTGTGTGATAAATATGATGTTAGCCATAAACATGACACTTATGGTTTTAACTCATGACATATATAAAACTAATCTGCGATCCTAATCAGGGAACAAAAGTTTCTGTTGTGACCTATGAACAACACATTAAGGTCTTCAGCAAATTTCTCCAACCTTATCAAAGATATTATGTTTCTAATACAACTGTCATTCCTGCTGACACCCAACATACAGAGTTGGGACCTATGAATGCTCCTGGATTTTGAACTACAAGACTTTGGTTGAAAATTATACTGAACCTGTGCCGCCTATGTTGCCTTGCATATTTGAGCTGACAAAGTTCTCTGATGTGTACAAATATGCTGATTCATATAATCTTTGCAGTAATTTTTCTTACATTATTTTTTAATTTGCTTGACAATCATTTGATATTTTATTGATGACGTACCTTCATATCAATATTTTTATTTCAGATATTAGAGTTTTTGTGATTCAGGCATTACCAGTGAAACAAGCAGATCCAGATTGTACTTCTAGAGAGTGAATGAAGAGTAAATCAAAACTGAATACTACTTTTTTATTAAGTCATTTTAGTTTAATGATAGCAGTTACAATTTTTTGTTATACCTGACAGGAAAAGACTCATGCTTATGACTCTTTGGAATGAATTTGAACATGATGAAGGGAGCAAAATAGCAAACATGATTAGCACTGCCCCTCTAATCATAGCTCTCCGTGACAAAGTGACCACATTCAATAGTAAAATTTTCATTATGCATTATGATTGCTTTACTGTTTGACTTCTAAATACTTGATATGTTATATTACTAAAAATTTTCATCATTTTTACAGCTCTGTCATTCACTACAAGGTATTCATTTGGCATTCTGATAAATCCTCCACTCCCAGATGACCTCTCTTTCAGGCAATGGTAAATATAATCTTCTTTTCATTTTTTACCATAAAATATCAATTTATTTCACTGGTAAATTTTTTATTTGTACTCTAAACATAACCATTCAGGTATAGTTTGAACAAGGAAGAAATCAGAAATTTGCTTGATGCTAAAACATATAATGATCCAAACTGTTTACTTTCTCCTTCAAATGAAGAAGATATCAAAGCAATCAGCAATTTTCAAGCATCATTTCCAATTGTAAGTGTTATTTGTTATTTAAAAATTTCGCTTAAATATAACTATTTTGTCTCTAACTTACATTCAAATACCATTCATGCTTGCTTCACTCAGCAAAAGACAGCTTGGGTGCAAGGAACTATCAAACTTGCATATGGATTCACCAAATATTGGAGTACTGCTTGTGTGAATTGTCACAAAATTGTAAATGCTGACATTGACTGGATCATCCATTGTCCTTCATGCAAACAACAAAGTGAAGTTGAACTCAGGTTAGACCATCAACTTATACTTCTAAATTAAACATTATTCTGATTTATCACCATATATTAATCTTAATCCCTTCACTCAATTAAAGGGCTCGCATTCCAATTATTATAATTGATGTTTCGAGCTCAATACATTGCATTATATCTGGAGAAGATGTTGAAAAAATGATTGAGTTCACTCCACTGCAACTTAAGCAAGCACAAGAAGATGTAAGTAAAAATTTTCCATCTTATATTCAACCATAAATACAAATATACATACAAAACAATTCACTAAACCTAACCAAAAAAATTTTCTGGTGCAGGGCTTTGGAATAGACACTGAACTTAATGATACCTTAAAAAAGTACACAGTGGTCTATTTTCTAAAATCCTATGAGTCTCCCTTTCAAGGTCAACTCCAAAGAAAGAATACTGTCATTAAGGCTTACACTGCAGCTGAACTATCGCATAATCCACTTCCACTAGCACTTCCAGAAAATACTGAAGTTTCTTCTGCACTTGGCAGTTTATCAGCAAAGCATGCAGAAAAATCAACAAAGGATCAAATGTTCACACCAACCACAAAGTTGGTACTTGAAGAAATTGCTGCAGCCAGTTCTTGCAAAGAAAACCGCACATCTACAACCAGTGGAGTAAAAAGAAGTCTTGAGTTTCCAGAAAGCCCATCTCAAAATCAAGCTTTACCAGCAGACACACCTGCTAAACATACAACAAAGGCTCTTGAACAATTTGTCAAAGAAGCCGCAAAACAGTATAGTTCACTTGGCAATATCAAAGACAGTCCAGCAAAGAAAGCTAAAGCTAAGCAAGTCTAATATGGCCTAATTCTGTACTTTTGTTAAATCTTTTGTTAATTACCTTAGTGTCTGCCTTCATTGCTTAGACAATATGTTTTGAATTATATTCTGATCCATTATTCTTTTGACTTAAAAAGTAATGGATCCTAATATAACTATTAATAGTTTAACCAACAATGTTGTAATTCAATAGGCAATGAAGCTTATTTAAGCCTCCTAATATGTAACTGTGGCTAGCACTCAAGTATGTATTCTAGTAAGACATGAATGACTTAGTTTATGTAATGTATGATTGTGATTTGTATATTATTTACCTCTTGAACCTACATATACATTATGATCTTTTAGCAAATTATCCTCATTGTTACAGTAAATCCAAAAAATAAAAAATGCAATAAATAGCAATTTTTTAATCCATAATTTAGTTGGTCATATCAGTGGGTAGGCCGGTGCGTCGCACGACCAGACCCATGCTAGTATATATAGAAAAACACAAGATTTTTACTTCCATATTGAGCCACGTGGCTGCATTTGGGGAAGGGTGCTACTGTAGTAGTTATCTTTTGTCAAAAACACCCTCTAAAATTTGAACCTTTGTTCGGATAGAAGACCACTCTCGAGGGCATTGTGGTCTACTGAGGCACCTAATCGCTTAACAGCCCTGTCGGATATGCACCAAATCCCATTAAAATGGCCTGGGATCCTGTCCCTTGGACTTAAAATAAACAATAGGCTCTTAAAATAGTTCGACATTGTTGAGGCTTACTTCTAACTTTTGTGTTCCACTGTTTTCCTCTTCCTCTCTCTCTTTGGTTCCCGTTCCTTTGTTTACCCTACCTTTTCTTTCTAGTTCAGACCAAGAAAAGTACCAGTTGAACTTCTCCAGCACTTGGTCAACAATTTGACGATTTTCTTCCCTAAATTATGGTTGCCCATCTGATTTTTTACTTCTGTACTTTTTATCACATTCCAATCATGGAATTGTTGCACAAAGAGTCAAGTTTGAAGTATAATTTCTATCCCATTGTGCCTGTTTCCCGTTCCTTTTCTTTCTGGTTCAGACGAGAAAAAGTACCAGTTGAACTCCTCCAGCACTTGGTCAACAATATGACGATTTTCTTTCCTAAATTATGGCTGCCCATCCAATTTTTTACTTCTGTACTTTTTATCATATCCCAACCGTGAGATTGTTGCACAAAGAATCAAGTTTGAAGTATAATTTCTATCAATTTTTTCTGTTTCCCGTTCCTTTTCTTTCTGGTTCAGACGAAGAAAAGTACCAGTTGAACTCCTCCAACATTTGGCCAACAATTTGACGATTTTCTTCCTTAAATTATGGCTGCCCATCCGATTTTTTACTGCTGTACTTTTTATTATATCCCAACCGTGGGATTGTTGCACAAAGAGTCAAGTTTGAAGTATAATTTCTATCTTATCCTATTGTGTTCATGATGGCTAATACTATTTGCTAGGGATACAGGTTTGTCCTTTTGTATTCCTTTTCATTTCCCAGTTGGGAAATTATCAAGAGTGAAAGAAAAATCTCTAACAACTCATCAATTTTGCATCTTTATCTATTGTGTTCATGATGGCTAAGATCATTGTTAGGGATATAGGTTTGTCCTTTCGTTTTCCTTATCGTTGACCAGTTGGTAAATCATCAAGAGTGAAAGAAAGTTTGTATCTTTATGCATTAGGAACACAAATACTGCTCACAAAAAACTTCACAGTTCTTCCACCTTTTCCTCTGCAACCTTTCCTGCTAAAGATAACTACTTTTCTTCGTATACTTTTTATTTTGATTGCCAAATTTCTTCAGGGGTTTAATTGCACTTTGAAAGAATTGGTGCAGAAGAACTTCTAATTTAGCGTTCACAGATTGCCATTAAGCAATTGCTTCAATTTTAGGTCACTCTCTTCAGTCCTTCAGTAAACACTGCAATTTTTGTGCTCAAGTTTTGTTGTGTTTGATGTGTTAGTCATAGTTTTTTAGTTGTAAGTTCGTTTGGTTTCACTTATCACTTATCAACTGATTTTTTTTTTCTTTCTAAGTTCTGCAATAGTGAGTTCCCTTATGAGTATTAAGTTCATAGGTTCTATGTTCTGGTATTTAACCTTCAAAGTCTGCTAGGTTCTTGTTACATGTTATGACAAGTTGATTGTGTGAAGCCCCCACTTCTCCCTAAGGCGAACCAAAGAGTATCCGCGGGGCGCCTGCCCAACTCTCGCCAGGACTCAAGTAAACACCATTCAAGCTTATAGCGGTGCTAGAAATCAACAACCAGAAAAGATAAATACAATTAGTACGGAAACGTTCAAATTTAACGAAATATAACAATCATCCAATCCTTACATCGGGTTTCCATAATACAACCCAAAAATATACAATATCCCAAAAGTCTAGACAAAAGAGTTGGAACCCTATTACATGAGTACACAAAAGAGAAATTCCTCCGAATCTCACTCCAAGCACAAATCCTGTTAAGGAAAACAAATCTACAGGGTGAACAAAACGCTCGTGAGGCCAAGAACACACATACAGGCACGTAGTTCAAGTAACACCCCCAAATTAATCAATTTACAACAATAACCATTCAATAAAGAGCACTTTACTGAAAAGTAAACAGAAACAATTCAAGGATATGGGAGCTCTCAGGAGCTATTTTCCACTTGCACGATCATGAACCTCCACGCGTTGATACTCCGTCAACCGGGTAGTTTAATCCGTAGAAACATCACTTACACTTCCCCTTCTCAACCTTACATACCACACCGGGCCCGCAATACATTTATGAGGCGATACTTCAGCGAGTATGCCAAACAAGACCTCTCAATAGGTCGAGCTTATGAAATCTCATGGTTCACTGAGGAGCTCGACCAAGTCCCTACTGGCTCGAGTCCAAGGCTAGCCAATAAAAGAGTTTGGGCGTCCCCCACTTTTACACTTTTGTATCGAGGAGGTTCACTCCAACGACTTATGCAATCACAACATAAATAATCACTTAAGCACTTCACATATATTCACTTAGCCAATTACTTAAACAAGTAAGCACTTCACTTCACTAACTCAAGTTCACTTCGTTTAAATGAGGACGAGTGCGATAAAGTACACACTTGACACAAAGGTTTAAAAGTCCAAATTTATATAACACTTATCAATTTGCAGATATTTCACATAATTCACACACTTGACACTCACCAATATAAACAATGAGGAAGAAATGTCCCTCGGAGCTTTAGGCGTTCACTGTGGGATCCTCTTAAAGGTCCTCGTGTGCGCCTGAGCAAATAATAGTGAATTATCATTCACACATCCCAATTATCAAGGAAGATCGTGCACGAGTACAATCTAGGGGAAATTTCATGATAATGAACCTCAATTACTCGTAAATCGAGGTTCAAGTAGAGTTTCTTAAAGTATAAGAGCAATCAAGTCTTTTGTCTTGGAAATCAAGCATAAACGTTCAAGTACTATCGAAGGAATAAGGAGTATTTGAAAAAAACTTCATTTCCTTGAAGTGCGGAAAATTTCAGTTTTTGATATGATATTTTGAAAAAAATCGTATCTCACATTTCATATGTCAAAAATTGAAAAACTTGGTACCATTGGAAACTTCTTCCAAGGTGCTAAAAGTTCGTAGAAAGATTCCAAATGGAAAACATTCAAAAATGAGCTCAAAGTCGCTGTTTTGGTTCATAAGGCAGATTTAGGTTGGTTTTTGGCCAACTTTGAAATTTCGGCAAAATTCACTTGATTGGAACTAGCCTTTGAAATTTGGAACTCTACTAGAGTTACAATCCAAGTTTACAACAAAACAAACGGAACGAGAAACGGAGTTTTCAGCACTAAGATACGGCAACTCAAAGTTACCAAAATTCTCTTGTGAAATAAGGATTTTCCAAACTTGAGTCATGAACTTTGGTAATTTATTTGAGCCATGAAATGGCCTCGGAATAACACCATAATTAGCAGTATAATACTACCATATAAGGGTTGTCCCTCTACCAAATTTCATGGAGAAATAATTTCGGAAAGGTAGTCAACCAAACAACCAAAGTTTCGAAAAATCCTAAGGCAAAATTGCCTTGAGCTTTTTGTTTTCCATTCCAAACATTTGGCCAAGGAAAATCCTTCAAACATGGTTCATTTGTGTAGGATAAGCCTAAGGAACATTCATGGTACATTTGGTAAATGTTTTAACTCCAAGAAATTCAATTGGCAAGTCCACACCAAGTCTAGTATCAATTATGTCCAAAATTTAGGGTTTTCAACAACAGGGAAGGTTTCGTATTTTGATCACAAATCACTCAATTCAACTCAGAATTAAGCATGGTTGGTGGCGTTGGAAAATAAATTCATAAAACTATAATTTCACAGAAGAAATCGTTTTGAAATTCAGCTCACAACTAACTCAAATTCGAGTCTCAAGTTGTAGCTTCTGAACTTCGTTCCAGGAAAACAGAGAAACAGGACAGTCATCTTTAAACGGTTGGTACGGGGTACTCGGGTGGAATTAGGGGTTGTATTTTATACCGTTGGAAAGCTGGGAATGTATAGTTTCAAATGCCACTAATGGCACTTGATTTTGATGTCGGAGCACAGAGTTATGGCCGAAACAAGAAGGCTGTCTGAGCATTACGGGAAAATTTTTCCAGATTTGCTAGCTTCGTGAGATTAATCCATTTGACCAAACAAACCTCAATATTTTTCGCTGAAACTTTATACACCGTCTATAAAACATATAAAAATCATATACAAGCCATTAAAACCTCAAAATTCTGCATAAAGAGGCACGATCATAACAGGGGCAGAATTGGAAATTTTTCATCCATGCACTCCTTGAAGTTTATACTAGCTATGCACCATTAATCTACCAATTTGAGCACTAAATCAACATTAAATCCATCATCAAACATCATATCAGCCATCAACCCAAGAGTGGGAGTTCATAGAGTCCACATTCAAAATTTTCTATCAATTTAAAGTTGCCCATGAGAATCCAAGAGCTCATGAGTGTAATCTATCTTCCATAAATCAAGAATTAAGTGGTTGATCATTACTTACTTTCTTAGAGAGCCAAGACAGAAATTTCGGTCACTTTGAGCTGGAGAAAAACCGTGAAAGGCAGCTCCTTTCCTAGCTTATCTTGATCACCAAGTGATTTGAGTGTTGTGTGTAAAATTTGGAGGTAATTTGAGGAAGAAATTGAGGAGAAAGAGTGGAGGAATTTTCTGGTCTTGTTCTTCCTTTGTTGCTCGGCTGTTTGAGAGTATGAGAGGAAGGAAATTCTGATGTTATTAGCTTCTAAGGTAGGCTTAAAACTTGTGGCTCAAATTTGCTCAAAGTTGTCCACTAAAATAATGCACGTGCGCGTGCGTTTTGTGCTCGATTCCTATTGAGTTTATTGCACTAGTGTATTAAACCTCTAATGCACTTACATTCATATTATTATTATTCACTCTTAATAGTCCCAAAATAATGGTCTAAGGCTCCTCAATTACTCGCGCGCGTAAAAACGCGTATCTCCAAATTAAGCGCGATAAAGCTAAACCTCCAAGAATTTCTTATAACGATGGTACTAATAACTATTACTTGAGTATTTAAACATAAAATACCTATCTTAAGTCCATTATATGAGTCTCCAATTTTCCCAACTTATGGTATTTCCAAACCAGCTAAAATCCCAAATCGCGTATTCACAATTTTCACTTAATGAGCTTCCAAAAATTAAATTTTTAAACGAGTCACTTTAAAAATATAACGAAGCGATAAATCCATGTAATTAGGTCTAAAGAGGTTAGAAAATAATAATCAGAGTAAATGGGCAATTAAATATTTAAATAATACTCGAAATGGAATTTTAAAATAATAAAAGTTTTGTGAGACATCACAGATTGCATAAAGTTCACATCTTTGTTGAGGGAAAGTTTTTGTGATAGTCTGGCACTATATTGAATCTAGGTCTACTATTATAGTTTTAATACATGCTGTTGCTTTTATATTTGGTGTCTTCATTTAGTGTTTCTAGTTGGTTGAATTTTGCCATGGAAGTTTGTGGATGAAACTATTGATATGTTCATTCTGATATTTCTTAATATTTTAACTACTTTTGTCCTTGGCAGATTGACATTCATTTAAAGTTTGGCTAATTACACCTTTCTCTTTTTCTCATTTTTTCCCGTGTGAGTATAATTTAAACATATTGGATAATTTGTATAGTTTTACATTGACTGATAGTTTTCTTTTGCATTTTATTTTGGTTACCAACTTTGTTCAGGGGTTTAGTTACGATTTAAAAGAGTTGGTGCTAAAGAGGCTTTTGTTTGGGGTTGACAGATTCATATTAAGGAATTGCTTCAATTCAAGGTGATTTCTTCTGCTCCTTCGCTACAACCTGCAATTTTCGTGCTTAAATTTTGCTCTGCTTGACTACACCCTGGAGAATATCATAACTGAATGTATGCTTATACCACTTTTCTTTTTCACATTTTGCCTTTTACTATTTAATCACTTTGATTCGTTGAATACGGCAATTTCAAACAATTAGTCTCACTTTTGTACCTCTTGCTTAGCTACTTGTATCTAGCATTTTGATTATATATATATATATACACACCTTAGCTTTGCTCGCTTCATTAGCTATAATTACTCACATTTGATTACTGCTACTTTCATTAAGATGAAAAGAAAAAGGCATGCAAGTAAAAGATTTAGATTAGTAGATGAGTGGTTTGATGAATGTTACAATGTTGAGGCTTCATTAAAAAGGAACCCAAATAGCTCTCATACAATAGAACAATGTGAAGAGCTATCAAGAAATCTGCCATTTTCTCAAGCTGTTCCTGCTAATGCAATGCATATGCATTCTAATGCTGCGTATGCAGATATTCAGACCTTAGGAAATAACGCTCACCTAATTCGTCTCACCCTCCACTCTGTGACAGACCCAAATAGTAACATGATTAGGAAGGATCAAGAAAATTATAGTAGTGGAGTTGTGCTTGTTTCAAAGCATTTATCCTCTCCCATCTATGCGTGGATCAGATGGTTCTCATCTGAGGACCTTAGATGAATCAAATCATGGCCAGCTTCTATTAACATTTAATATTGATGAGGTTTATACTCACTCTTAGGGTTCGCCTTCTATCAATTTTACATATGTCCCTGAAATCCATACTTCTCATATCAGGAGCTATCCTCAACCTAACGATGTTGATCTTAGATCAACCTCAAATAGAACATCTTCCTGTGAAAACAAGTTCAATGAAAACTATAATCTCACAGTCACTCAACTTCATGATATAAGTGAAACAGAAAACGTTTCCACTAATCAGCCACCTTCCTCCTTACTACCTTTTTCTGCTATTCCTTCTTATCCTCCTCCATATTATGTTCAAGAAAAATGCTTGGAGAGAAAGAATTATAGAAGACAAGCATACATAAATTGGAAATCTAAGAAATTACGTAAACATGTTTGCGCTAAAATCCAACATGTACCAGCTATCAAATTAAAAAGGGTTGAGAATTGCATAGCTGCTACCAACTTTGCATTGCAATCTGTTGTACAATCACTAATACAAAAAGGTAATCAATTCTCTATCTAAGATATGTTTATTTCCACTTTCTTCTATAAATCTGTTTATACAAAAAAAGGTTTAAAAAAAATCTCCAATATACTGGTACTAACATATTAATTTTTTTCTCCTATTTATTTTAGCTTCAGATATTCTAAACATCCCAACATTTGCAAAAGTACTATCTTGCTACTACAACATTCTGTTTATTTTCAACGCCTATTTGTAATCAAAATATATATACGTGCTTTTTCTTCATTGATTTTTCATTAGAACTTAGTTTTCTCTTTCGGTTCACTATAATTATTTTCATAACCATAAAACATTATGAGTATTTTCTAAAAATTTTTGAATCGTCTTTTTAAATTTGTATCACTCTTATCTAATTTTCAGACTATCTTTTCTAAAAACTTTTCAGATCATCTTTCTAAATTCATAAAAATTTTCAACCATTTTTAATACTGTCAATATGAAATAAACACTAGCAATAATTCTCCACAAAAATCATGGATTCAAACATGCAAACAATCCTCCAATAATACCATTCAGCTTTGTACGCACTTCTTTTAAATTTTTAGTATACGGAAATTTGCAAGATTTAAGTAATACTAATCAATGAATGCAAATCACATGATAGGTAAGACACATCCAACTGGAAGAGATTTGCCAAGCTTGATACCTGATTACCCTGATAAGTTACCATTGGAGCCGCAGTGTCAGTATTGCGGAGCATAGAAATTCTATTCTGAAATAATGAATTTCTGTTGTTCCAACGGTGAAGTAGTTCTCTCTCAGAATAAATTCCCTGATGTTCTGAAAAAGCTCCTGACTTCATCCTCGGAGGAAACAAAAACATTTAGAGCTATGATTAGACCTTACAAACCATTTTGGCTTCTCCTCTTTTGGTATTAAATATGATAAGAAACTCTGCAGAAGAATTAAAGGAATCTATACATTTAGAATTCAAGGGCAAGTTTATCATTTTTTAAATGACTTAAATTCAGCCAATGATCATAGTGAAAACCTTCAATTATATTTCCATGATCTTGAAATTGAGTTAGCCAATCGAATAGCGTTTTGGCCGAGATTATCAAAAACTTTAGTTATGAAACTCATGTGCGTATTGGAAAACAATCCATACGCTAAATTTTTTAGAACTCTAAGTTGGGTGCCTAATCTTGATAATTATCATATTGTCTTAAAGACCATTCCTAGTCTAGACCAAAGAGTTTATAATAAACCTACAAGCTCACAAGTAGCAGCTTTGTGGATTGAAGGTGAAGATAATGATCAGACAGGAAAGCGAGACATTAGAGTGCATACTCATAGTGGGACGTCAAAAAATATTTAATATTATTATGGATGTTATGATCCACTTCAATACCCACTAATGTTTCTTTTTGGTGATCTAGAATGGCACCATGGCATTCCCAAAAAAGGAATAAAAGCACAAACTAAGAGACTGAGCAAAAAAAAACTTACGACTAAATCTATTTGTCCAATAAATGTCTCTAACATAGACAAATTTCTTAAGAATGAAGAGGCTGGTAAGTAAAATACAAGTTTATTAATCAGTACTCTTTGATGTAAAATATTACAAAAATATCAACTAATAAAAAATTTTCTTCTCACTTCACACAGTAATGAGTAGCCTTCAGGAAGATCCATATTTCGTTTCCCTATGAGAGTATTATGCTTACAAGCTCCAAATAAGGGATAACGATGAATCATTCCTCCTTCCCTTTGCAAGGCTACTACAACAATACGTAGTAGATCAATATGTCAAATTAGAAAGTCAAAGAGTTGACTTCTTTAGGAATCAACAAGAGAAAATACGAAAGGAATTTTTACAAGGAATCATTGATGGTGTGACTATAGGTGAGACACAAGTATCAAAAGTCAGTCAGCGAATCCTATTACCGCCCTCCTTCATTGGAGAACTAAGGAATATGAGACGTAAGTATATGAACGCAATGACTTTGGTCCAAAAATCTGGAAAGCCATATATCTTTCTGACTATGACATGTAATTCTAATTGGCCAAAAATAAAAGAACATCTAATTCATGGAAAAGAAGCACAGAATAGACCAGATTTGCTTGCTAGAGTATTTCACTCAAAACTAGAAGTTTTAAAAGACGAATTACTCAAAAAATATGTTTTTGGTGAGGTGGCTGCCTATACCTATGTAATTGAATACCAAAAATGAGGAATGCCACATGCTCATTTTTTTAATTAATATTAAAGTCTAAATGCAAATTGTATAGTCCAAAAGAATACGATAGAGTTGTGTATGCACAAATTCCATGTAAAAAAACTTATTCTCATCTATATGAGATGGTAGTCAAACACATGCTCCATGGCCCTTGTGGACCTGCCAATCCATCAAATGCTTGCATGATAAAGAATGGTGTCTGTCAAAATAATTATCCAAAAGATTTTTGTGAAGAGACCATTCAAACAATAGATGCATATTCTTAAAATAAAAGAACAAACAACAGTGTGCAAGTACCAATTAGAGGTGCTGTTTCAAACAATAGATAGGTTGTCCCATATAACCCATATCTATTGGCCAAATTTGACCGCCATATGAATGTTGAAATATGTTCAACAATCAAAACGGTCAAATATATATACAAATATAAATGTAAAGGTCATGATAAGACAAGTGTTTGTCTTTCAATGTCTACTTTTGATGATGCGGTGGATGAAATCGAACAATATGTATCAACAAGATGGATTTCTCCACCTGAAGCTGTATGGAGAATATTCAGATTTTTCACAAGTGAAATCAAAACCTCCAATTATCCATTTACAGCTGCATCTTGAAAACTATCAACCGGTAGTTTTCAAGAAGCGAGCTAATCTTCAAAATCTCACAGAAAATCCTCATTTTAAGAAAACGATGTTAACAGAAGTTTTTCATATGAATAAGACAAATGAGGATGCATAGAGATTAAATTGTACATACTCAGAATTTTTAGACTACTCTGTTTGGAAACCAAGCCAAAAATATTGAAAATTCGGAGAAAGAGGAGACTATGTTGGACGAATAATGACTGCACATCCAACAGAAGGTGAGAGATACTACTTTAGATTCCTCCTCTCAAAAGTTCGATGTCCCACTTCATTCAAAGACTTACGAACTTACAATGGTGTTACAGTAGATACTTTTAGGGAAGCAACATTAATTCGAGGTTTATTGCAAGATGATAATAGTCAAGAAATTTGTTTGCAAGAAGCCTCACATTTTTAGATGCCTTATGAAATGAGAAGGTTTTTGGCTACACTCTTGGTTTACTCTTGCCCAAATAATCTAAAACAACTATGGAAAAAATTCAAAGTGTCAATCTTAGAGAATCTTATCAGATGCTCAACATTAACATTTAAAGAAATTGGACATAAAGCTCTACAACAAATAGATGATTTTCTACAAACAATAGAAAAGAGCATACGTTCTTACAACTTAGTCCCACCTGATTTGTCACATAACAATGTAAAGGACCAGACTAGAGAATTGCGAGTAGAAAAAAGCATTCTTGTTACTCTCATAATTTGAGTGGAATTGACATGCTTAATGAAAAACAAAAACAAGCATTCAAAGTTATTACTGAGAGAATTTATTCAGGAAAAAATGGTGTTTTCTTCATAGATGGTCTTAGAGGAATAGGGAAGACATTTCTCTATACGACTTTATTGGCAGATGTAAGGAGCAAAGGCTTTCTTGTACTCGCAACTGCCAATTCAAGAATTGCAGCTTGTATTTTACCTGGTGGTAGGACTTTGCATTCCCAATTTAAGATCCCAATTGATATTTCTGAGAGTACAACATGTAGAATTAACAAACAAACTTCTCTAGCAACAATGATTAGAGAAGCAAAGTTAATAATTGGGGATGAAGCACCAATGTCCAAAAAAAAAAATAGTAATTGAAGCATTGGATGACTTGTCAAAAGATCTCATGGATTCAACTGAGATATTTGGGGGAAAATTGTTTTCATTGGAGGAGATTTTAGACAGACACTTCCAGTACTTTGAAAAGGAGCGAAAATTCAAATGATAAGTGCTTATCTAATCAAATTTTCAATATGGGACAAACTCGAGAAACTAAACTTAAGCAAAAATATGAGAGTAAGATTAGACCCCACATTTATAGAATTCTTATTAAAGATTGGAGATAGGACGATTGACACAGAAACTAATGATTTAGTGAAAATCCCACCTTCTATCTTAGTTTCTCACACTAATGAATCTGATGCACTTCAAAAATTGATCCAAATGTTGTATCCTAAAATCACCAATGGATTGCAAATCTCACCTTCTTTCTTAAATAGAGCAACACTAACTTCAAAAAATCTATTTGTTGATGAGATAAATGATACTCTTATAGATAGATATCCAGAATAAGTAGTCGAATACTTGAGTTATGTCGAGACATTAAATGAGAATCACTAAGCCGAATCACTGGGAGTCAATGTAGATTCTCATTTAGTTTTGAAACTAAACACACCAATAATGCTCTTGAGAAATCTTGATCCAACTGAGGGATTATGCAATGACACAAGGCTTACAGTCAAATCCCTCAATAAAAACATCATTCATACTACCATATCATTGGGTGAATTCTCTGAAAAAGATGTCTTTATTCATAGAATTCCAATGCAACCACTAGCCGATGTCCAATATCCAGCCCCATACAAAATGAGCCAATTTCCAGTTCGTTTGTGCTTTGTAATGACTATTAACAAAGTACAAGGACAAACCTTAGACTTTGTGGGTATATAATTGAAAGAACCTGTGTTTTCCTATGATTAATCATGTGTTGCTCTTTGAAGAGTAAAAACAGCCTCAACAGTTAGAATAATAATAAAACCAGCCTATTTTTTCCATCATTAGATGGACAAAACAAAAAAACATAGTGTATAAAGAAGTATTTCAACATACAGAACCACTACAAATAAGTACATTCATGACTCATGCCTCTTACTGTTTTTATAGTGTTTTCCTATGTATGCAGCCCTTTACATGTTATAATTATTGTTTTCCATTCAAAGTAATAGAATTCTCACTATACTTTATCATAATGCAATTGAAAATGCATAGACATATCTCGGCTATTCTGGACATCGACAAAGAATCAGACAAATGGACAATTCTTATTCAAGTAGTTGAGAGAAATCACAGGAAAGCACCACCTAGAAGGATCCAATGATTCGTGCTCATTGATGCTAAGATATTTCACTAACTACTATGTACATTCATCACCCAATATAAACAACTATAGATTAATTCCATTCTTACATCAACTCCTTAAATGTTTTTTCTCCTAAATTATCCGAGAAAAAAAGTGATTGCATAGGTATATTGACACTTTACTAGAAAATAACGTTTGATTTTTAATTCACTCATACCCTATCCTTTAGAAATTGTTGCACTTCAAAATTTGAATTTTCTATATATTCTCAAATCTGCCTGCATAGTATTACTTAGTAAAAATAGGTTAGATATGATAGATCTAAATTCCAGTTTCTTTGCAAGTTCACTTTTATGTGGCTTATTAATTCACACAAGAAATTCTAGATGAATACATAAATATACAATCAGTGCAACCATTAAGGGCCACCTATATTAATAAAGACTTAATAAATTTATATTTGTAGTATGTCTTCAAACAAATGCAAATGGATCCAAATCAATGTTCTACACCTTGTGAAAATTTAGTCTCAATAGCAGTAATATGAAAATAAAATATAAACAATAGCTTTCCCTTTTCCCTTGGAACCTGAGATTCCAGAAAACATAGAAATTTAGCATTCAAAGTTCAATATGCAATGCTATTCTTATAAACTAGACTTTCCTATGGTACTCTCACTATGTAGCAGAACATTTGTACAAATTGCTTCCTCTTGCTGCCTTTTTTTATTTACAAGAATACTGAATACATTTTATCAGGATCAAGCACTTACCATTGCACCAAAAGCTAAAAGCTATAGCTTTTGGTGCAATGGTAAGCGCTTGATCCTGACAAGTGGTATCAGAGCAAGGTCGCGGGTTCGAGTCTCCCTGGCTGTTGCTGGGGGAGGGATTGTTGGCCTAATCAGCAACATCCCTCAGATCCCGGCTCGAAGGGACTAACCGCCCAGCCCGTGGCACCCAGGGGTGCAGCCCCTCATGCTGGCCGAGCGTGGTACGGTGCTTTGCGCTGCCATTGTGGTTAAAGAAATAAAGTTGCGCCTTCGCTAACAGCTATAGCTTTTGGTGCAATGGTAAGCGCTTGATCCTGACACATTTAATAATATTACCTTATAGAAGATACACAATAATATTACCTTATAGTATACTAACTCAATTAGGAACACTAAAAACAGGGAACTAAAGTCTTTGCAGTAGCTTATGAAAATTGCATCTGACTATTCAGAAATCTGTTGGTTCCGTACCTGTGATACTACATCTCTGGTGCAACTATTATCAATGTTGTTCCTACATACAGAGTCAGCAAATATCTCTGCTCTTGGGTCCTTCATTACTCAACTTTGATTGAGCGCTATCTCGAACCAATTCCTCTAATGCTTCCATGTCCTTTCACCTTTGACAATTTTTCTGATGCACATAAACATGCAAAATCTGACATTACTCTGATAAGTAAGTGTTATATAAAAAACATACCTCTTCACAATTTTAGCTAGTGTTACATTCCTAGATACTTTCACCTCACACTAGCTACTTCAAACTATAGGTGTCAAGGCATTGGTCATATATGCCTTTCCTCAAAAAGAAACAACTCCAAATTCAGTCACAAGAGATTTTGTGATTGTAAATGAAGAGTAAGAAATCTCATTTCCCTCTATTACTTAACATATAAATTATGATTTAACATCATCTTTTTTATTGAGTCCTTTTTGTTCAAAGGAAAAAATTGATGCTTCTCACTCTATAGAATGAGTTCCAAGAGTATCAAGGCAACATCCTTGCGAACACCATTGTGACTGTTCCTATGATCTTTGCTATGAGAGTGAAAGTCTCTACTTTCAACAGTAAGTCCCTTACTCTAAAAATTCATTATACATTCATTCCATATCACTCATATTTCTCAACATAAAAGGCTTAATTCTCTGTTTAAACAAGTCTGACATTAACAACAATAGGACTGTCATGCATTCTCATCAATCCATTAGTCCATGATGAATTGCCACTTCGTGAATGGTATAGCATCCATAAAAATGAAGTTAAGACTCTATTGGAAGTAAAAGCATATAAGGATCCAGAATCGCTACTCCCACCCCCAAACCAAGAGGACATCAAGACAATTCATGATACATTGATCTTATTCGGAATAGTAAGAACACTACAGTTTTTTTCTAACCAATAAGCATTATCATTTTACACTTCAACTTTGCATAAAATGAAATAGTAATACTCTAGAGTTTCAATTCATTTGCAGCAAAAAACACCATGGATAGGCGGTACAGTGCAATTATTATTTTGCCAAACTCGCTTTTGGTACACTGCATGCTCAAATTGTTTGAAGACTGTTGAAGCAGACACAGATTGGATCATAAAATGTTCATCATACAGACAAGAAGCTGAAGTGGAACTAAGGTATCATTTCCTATTTAACCTGTTTAAAATAACTCTTTCACACTCTACATTCTACAATAAACTAAAACTTTCACACATTTCACCTAAGGTGTCGCATTGGATTAACACTGACTGACTCAACTGCAAGCATTCAATGCTTAATATCTGGAAAAGAAGTTGAAACACTGATACAATTGACTACTACAGAGCTTAAGGATGTAGAGGCATATGTATAGTAGCACACTTAACTTTCAAGTTTTCCTTCAACATTTATATACAAAAATATTAATATATAAACACTCACATTGATTCTTGCAATTTCAGGAAATAACAATGAACCAAGAACTTTCTACCATCATAAAAAAGTACAAGCTGATCTGTTTCGTCAAAACATACGAGACAACTTTTCAAGGACAACTTCAGAGAAGAAATGCAATCATCAAAGCCTACCCAACAGCTCAAGTCCCCAACATACAACTGGCTTTACTAGATCCATCAATAACTCTCCAAGCTTTAGAAACTACAACACCATCAAACACCAAGCAAAAATAGGTTGCAGAAGAACAAATGTTCACACCAACAGCCAAGTTGCTCTTTCAGGAAATAGCCGAATCCACTGCTACTAAAAGAAGCTTTATAACTGAATCAACAACTTAAAAAAAAAGCCCTGACATTCACTCAAGGAGAGGGTCACCAAATAGCTGCACCAACTGCTGCAACAGAGAGCCACAGAACACTTGAAGACACTACTACCTCAGCTTCACCAAATACCACTTCAATTGACAAAACTACTGCCAGCCCAACAAAGAAACCAAAATAGCAAGAAGAAGGAAATTGACCTCTTTGCAACTCTTATTAAAACCTTTGATATTGCTAGAGAAGTGTGCAGGTCTATCATGGCTGAATTGTAGTTTTAGAATCCATTACTCCAATATTTTTTGATAGAGCAATGCATACTAATACCTACACTTACTAGGACCTCCCTCACGAGCTAATGGCTACTATTGCCAGAACCATAAAGCTGTAAAACCTAGTTTCATGACTTTGTCAAGCTGAAAATGTAGTATTAGATGCTATTGCTGCAATATCTTTTGATAGAGTAGTGCATTCTAATACTCATATATTATATAAGTTTCTCTAAAAATCAATGACATGTGCAATACTTCTTTAGGTTCCAAATGAGCGGTTTACTTTTCATATAAGTTAAAAATTTACATATGCTTCTCAATGCATCTACACATGAAAACCAAACACCTCTCCCCCACATTTAACCCAACACATTGGGCATTGGCATAGTCCAAAGAGTTTCTAGTATTAATGATAGGTTTTCTAGATAATGCGATCATTAATTGTTTTCCTTATAAATTAAGTAGTAATGTGACAGTTCCACTTGGCTATGTCTTCCAGCAATAAATATCTTAAAGAAGATTCTAATAAAATTTAAGTTTGGAATTAAAATTTGAAGTTTGAATTCATTAAATTATTAAGTATTAAATTTGATATATTTGAGTATGTATCACATTAAGTGATAAGTGAATAATTTATTACTTATTATTGGGAGTAAGCTTGGGTTAAAAAAATCTGTGTCACTTAATTAATTTAGATTTTCTATTTTTAGTTACCAAATGCATATGAAAATATTAAAATTTGAATCCATTAAATTTAGATATTGAACTGAGTTATCAAATAAGACCTAAGTTACATAAAGATTAAAAGGTGGAAATATTTAAGAATCAAATTAGAAATCTCATAGTTATGGTTAATGTCCTACTTATGAGCTAATGCCCCAATTTTGAGCTAAAAAATAGTATTAGTACTTTCTTTTTGGGGATAATTGCAGAAACCTCCTCTAAAATTTCTGACACTAGCACTTACCTCTCATGTGATTTAAGAAATAGTACTAACCTCCCCTAGAAGGAAATTGGAACCTATTGCTGACAAAAGATTGTGTAAATTTACCTTTATACCCTAATTATTCGGAGAAACCTAATGAACGGATTTTACAGAAGAAAAAATGTTCCTTGTGAACAAATTGAGAAACTAATTAAACTAATTGAGTAACTAATTAAACTACCTATGAATTCCAGCATTTTTAACCATTATATGCATAGTTAAGCAATGAGGCCAATTGACGAAAAAGATCGCACCATGAATTGGTGCCAATTTCAGACGGACAGCTCTTGAGATGACAAGGCTATAGTCTACTACCTCCATAAATAGTGGTGGAGAAAAAGGAACCATCGAGGGAAGGATACATAAGGGAAGAAGTTGTTGGTTTTGCTTAGTTGATGAGAGCCAAAGCATCCATAAGAGAAGAAACACAATAGGTGGTAGAACGCAAGCAAAATCTAAGCATCTTGTTGATAAAATTTGCAAGAATCATAGCTGTATAGGTAAATAATCCTTGATGTTGTTACTTTAAGACACAAAATTTTCATGTTAGTTGTTGTATGATAAAATGCCAAATCTGACTTTAGTGAATAGGTGATGTACCATCTTTGAATATGTTATTGATGATCAATGGCATATGAATGGATGATATATCATCACTTTAAAACTTGCTGCTCTATGCGTAGGAATAAGTTTTTTTATCTTGACTTTGCTTGTATAAACATGTTGTATTGGTCATTGCATGTAGAAGAGTTTTATGTGTCAAGTTTTCCTTTATAAGTTGTTGCAAGAACCTGCATATATAGCTATTTAAATAGCCGTTACTTTCAACTGATGCTTCAAGTGTTGTTGGTGAACTAAAATGGTTTGCACTTACACCTCTTGAAGTTTATTAATTCTTAATAGTTTTGTGGTGTTTTGTCCTTCCTTTGCTGATACTACTTGGCAAGCAGCACGAAGGGCAAATCTGATGCAAATTTCTTATTTCACTCCTTAAAAGAAGTTTTTAATGGCACTTTTTCTAGCCTCGACTGAATATGCAATAGAATCCTTAATTTTAAAGGTGATCAGTATTATTTCTTAAATCATAGGGGAGGTGAGTGCTAGTGTTAGAAATATCAGAGGAGGTTTCTACAATTTTTCCTTTTTTTATGCATCAACCATTTTACTCTATCAATTTGATTTGATAGAAAAGGGAGGAAATTTGGAGTTCCTATATTACTTTGGAAAGATTGGGTTATTGAGGAATACTAGCTTACCTACTTGGTACTTGGTGAAGTATAACCAATGAGAAGACCTGGAGGGTTAAACATGGATGCAATTACAATTTAGTAAATCTGTCTATTTGCGCCATTGGGACTTGTCTTTTCTATTTCTGTTTCATTGCCTTTTTTTTTTCTTTTAGTAGGAAAAAGTTTGGATTGGTTCAGTTTTGGTCATCACCACAGGTCAAAACATGCTTTCAAGGCTAGAACTATAAGTTGCTTATAGGGATTCTTATAGATCACCTACCAACACAACCCTCACATTGATAGCGAAATTCGAACACTTGGTCTTTTGTGAGGAAATGACTTATTTCATTTCCTTTCTTCTTATTTTCCCACCTCTAAACACTATTTGAATTTTATTGCAAGTGTAGAGATTTACACTCCTAACTTGCAGCTACAATGACATCTTATGCTTTGCAACTGGGCCTGTATCTTGTACTTTGTCTAATAACTTAAGTTTTATGTATTCACAATATGTTTGAATATTTGTCTTACAATTATACCAAAAAAATATAAAATGATCATTCTGCTAGAAACATGTAGCGGATATTGGAATTCAATAAAGATATCATTATGTGACGGAAAAATGAATATGTAAACAATGCCGAAATATGAAGTATGAAAAGAACGACTCTAGTATTCTTTAGGGGCAAGGTGAATTTAACATAAAAATGGAAAAAACCAGGACGTTTGCATAAGGGTAAGGTAGATCCAAAATTAATAACTCCAATATTTTAGGTTCTAAAAGTATAAACCAATTTCAATTTCAACTTCATCAATACTAAATTGATTTTCATTCTAAGTTGAATAGTTTCACTACTAAAATTGGCATGTACCAATACAAACATTGGACCTAATATGTGCTAGACCTTTTCTCCTCTTAAGTTATGTAATAATCATTATGATTATAAGTTGATATATTTGTATGCATAATAGTCTTTTTAATCGTTACAAATAATAGTCAGTAGTGATTGAAGCACTTTCAATGCATGTACACCACATAAAAAAATATATTTATATAATTTTATGAAATTCATTTTGTATTTCGGTAGTAGATATCTATAAACTATAGTGAATTATGTTATTGTTATTGAATACTTTTTATTTTTTAAGTGTATGTAGGAGGGGTCGAACTGAGGATGTCTCAATTACACTCTCTCACCCCAGACCACCCATCCCGTACAGTTCATTTCTTTTATTTTCTTTTAGTAGAGTGATTTCTATTTGATTTTTTTTCACAATATCATGTAATTCCATTAACGATGAAGCATTAAAACTGTAAAGGGATAAACCCATTATAAACATAACAAATGAATGAAACTGAAAAACAAGGATTAATTACATTTATCTCCCTTGAGATTTGTCTATATTACCAAACAAACCTGGTGGTTTGACCAAACAAAAATTATTCCTTATTAGTAATTGTTTATTAACTCTGTTAATGGATGTTTTGAGATGACCAATAAAGCCCCAATTTAGGATATTTAGAAAAAAATACAAAACAAGGCTCGATTGAAGAGCATTTATGAGAGGGAAAAAGGTAAATGTAAGAGAGAAATGAACTATCAGTCAAAATACAAAAAATATAAAGAGAAATGGAGTAAGAAAAATTAACATGAAGAACAAAAAAGCAAATTTTGAAGAAAGAAACATTTAGGAAGATACAACTTTTATTAGGAAGAGAAAATGATAAAGTCAAAATATTGTTAGTCCCAAAGACAACCTAACAGGGGGGTGAATTAAGTTGATTAAAAATCTAATTAAGTTAAAGGCGCTTTTTGCTCAATATGAAATTTATCTTCTTTTCTAAGTGATGACACAATGAATTAATCAATGAAGAAGCAATATCACTTGAGAGAAGAAGAGATAAGCAATTGAGATTCACAAAATGATAAGTAAATAGGGAAGAGTTGCAAATCAATTGAGTACCAAACGAGTTTAAAGACCAATTCACTAGACAAGTTTCTTCAAGTTGATGAAATACAACCAATCTTGTGTACAAAAGAAGGCTCACTTCCTTCTTACTCCAAGTTACACTCGGTCAATTTAGAAAATTTTATAATCACTCAGGATAACCCTCACAAAACTACACTATTGAACTATTTTCTCACAAATGAAAAACTTACACGAATCTTACACCACAAATAGTATAAATGTTTCTTAGAGAGTATTTTTTTACTAAAACTACTCTTGATTTCTTACATTCTCAGTGTGCAAAAGTTCTTTTTAAATTTCTGATTATGCATTATTTATATGAGACCAAAAAGTGCTTTATTAATACTTCCAACGGATAGAAGGTAGTTGAAGAGTCAACTAGTCGTTGGGAGTATCGGACATCCGGTACTTCCGATGCTTGTGTCCGAAAGCGGACAGAGAGTCTGAAAAATCTTTTTCAATTTTTTTGGACGTCCAGTACTTCTGATGCTTGCGTCCGAAAGCAGATAGAGACTTTGAAAGAATATCTTAATTCTTTCTAATATCCGGTGATGGAGTTTTTCATGTGTTCGAAAGCAGGCAGAGAGTTTGAAAGATTGTTTCAACTCTTTCAGACGTTCGGTGAAAATGTTCTGCGTCCGATATGATCTGCATTGTTTATCGTACGTCCGGTATTGTCTTTGCGAGCGTCCGACAGCTTTCATCTTTCTTTATCTCTTTCAATTGCTCTTGTTCTTTGAATCAAGTTGTTTCATAGCTGGAAAGATTTCTTATTGAAAAGATATTAGTATCATCCAATTATTTTGTAAACATCAAAAGACAGGGATCGAGATCAACAAATATATTGTTTACTTTCTTTTCCAAAGTTGACTTATCAAACCACTGTCCTCAGTAGCTGGAGTTTTTCCTTTGTCTGAGATTGGGGGATCATGAGGAATAGGTTGAGAGCTCGAGGTATTGACTTTAGCAGTGGGAGGAGTGGACTCAGTCTCCTGTTGATGTGTATGTTCTTTCTCTTATGGGACAGGAGTGGACTCAGTGCGTGGCACCTTTTGATATATATGTTCTTCCTTTTGTGGGACAGGAGGCATAAGTAAATTACTCTTATCCAGGAATGTAGCTTGTTGTTCAGGTGTCATGGTCATCATTAGACCATCTTCAAGGAGAAGGACTGTGACAGCCCCACCTCACCCTAAGGCGAACCAAAGGGTGCGGCGGACCGCCTGTCCAGCTCTCACCGGGACTCAATCGAACCTCAATCAAATCCGAAATAAAACCGCAAGATCAAACGAAATAACAATCCAAAACTTAAAACGAAACTTATATACATTTCCATCTCAAAAGAGAGTACAAATATCGAATATACAAAGGTTTTCAATTTGTCATACATCCAGCCCGTGCCAAGCACTAGGGCGAGAACCATTACCAACCAAAAAAAAAACTAGACTAGGCTAACCTACACTGGGCTCTCATCCTTACTCGCATCCCCCTGTTAAGGAAAATAAAACTAAAGGGGTGAGTTAAAAGTTCAGTGAGGTTCCGAACACATAAGCAAACAATAAATCCAATGCATTCACTACATAACACCAATAATTCAAGATACATGTACAACATAAAGCGATAAATACATTCATTAAAAAGATACGGGCTCAGAGGGAGCCATTCATTCGTTCGTTCATTCGTTCTCCTGTCATTTTCCCTTATTCCTCCAATCATTTGAAAATGTATTTTTGTAAGTAAAACTCTCGTTCGTTCATTCATTTCGTTCACCCCCTTCCTGGACGTTAGTCAGGCTCCACCAGAATTCAAGGTAATACTCGAGTATACCAAATTCACCCAGGGTCACCATATCACCCGACCGAATCCGCTTCTGCCTCGAGTCGATTGGTAACGAAGGGCAGGGCCCAGTTCAGCCAAAAGGCTTACATACATGCGCATATAATCGTTCAATCATTGAAAATTTCACAATCATTTAGGTCGAGTGCGAAAAAGTACACACTCGCCTAGAAAACTCATTTTGGCAATCATTAAGAGCAATTAACACATTACCAAACAATAACAACAAGCCATGAAGTCAAGAAAAATATAGCAACAAGGAACACTCACCTATTTAAGCAAAATAACGTCCAAAGTTTCCTTCCGGATACACCCTCAATCACCAAGGTATCCTAATATAATCAAACGAACACATTATACTTCAACCATCAAAGATGTAAGTGAATCAAGAAAAGTTGAATACGTACTAGTACAAAGTATAATATATGGTTTTGGTAGTGAAAGGAGTACATTGAAACAAAGGACATAGTAAAATATTGTAAACTTAGACTCACTTGTAAAACTTTAAAATCGCTATTTGAGTCGAAATGGCAAAGAAAACGTAAATAGGCTAGATGGTTCGCGTGGTATTCGCTCTCAAGCCTTACTCAAGTCGCAAGTATATCGACCTAGTTCTCAAGCGTAAATTTGGGCAGCACGCCCTTTGTATTTACCTATTTTCCAGCCATTTATGGCTTCATTTTTTTCCTCAATCAAACCCAAAGTCATATACAAAATCATCTCATTTCAATAGACATTCCATAGGCTCCAAGTCATACAAGTACAAAATCAAGCTAGGAGCATGTGCGGAAATGAAGGTTGAATCAAGAAACAAAAGACAGATTTGACGTTATTTTGCGTAAAGGACACAACCGAAGCTACGCTTATCGAATTGGGGTGAAATGTATACCGTTTCGAAGCTAAGACAAAGGCCTATAACTTTGATGAAGACCACTCAGTCCAGTTTGTAGTGTATCTAAGTCAAAATCTCAAATAACTGAAACAGCATCTCACATTCGGGCTTGTTGACCGCCTTATGTGTAAATGACAATAACTCAGGCTACCGAAATCCAAACGAGGTGATTCCAGGGGCGTTGGAAAGCTAAGACACAGAACTACAACTTTTATGTTTTGGCTAAATTCTAGTTCAGTATGTATCAAGGTGAAAAAATGCGATCAAATTGGTGCACTGTCAAAACTGTTCACTGACTTTAATTCTATGGCAGTCAGGGTATTTCCATCTTTTCACAGGCTATGTTGCTCCGATTGAGCTAAAATTTTGTAGACAACTATAAAACATCATTCTATACAACTTTCATGTTTTGTGTTAAGGCTAGTTCGGCCTCTAACATAGTGTAATAGAACCAGGCAGAAGCAGGGCAGGTTATCATCCAAGCTGAAATTTATGCTTACAAACCAGAAATTTCTTTAGACTAAGTAAACTAACATCTAAACACTAGATATTTCACATATCAAAGCTATCAAACCATAACTAATCATTAATCTTCATATTAGGGCAGAAAATTCACCAAGAAACTGAAATTTTCATAAACCTATTTCAACCCATATAATTCTCTCACAAAATTACTAATTCAACAACTATAACCACAAATTGCCTATTAATTGAAGTAAAGAAGGAGTTTCTTGACAATTTACCTTATCTCCCTAAGAAAGATGGTAGTTTAGGCTTTGTCCTCCAAAAATAACTCCACAAACACCTTGGAAACTACTTGGAAAGTAAGTTTTATGAGGTAGTTTGCAAGTTAATCGGTTGAAACTCAAGATTTGGGTAAGAAATTGAAGTGAAAAATGAAGATTTTCTCTCTCTTTTGCTCTCCAAATTTCGGCCAGCTCTAGGAGGAAATGAAGATGATCTTATTCAAATTTTGGGTTTAATAAAGGTGGAAGAAAAATAGTCAAAGTCCAACACCAACCAAAACGCGACACTTGGCACATTTTGTTTTCAAACTTATCCTCTTGTCTCTCCAACACTAATCCATTTGGTAACCTCTAATTATCCCTAAACACCTAATAAATAATAACACTTAGCACCAACCTCACTTAGTCACCAAAATTATATCACATGAGCGGGTCCCACGTCTATAACGCACTTCAAACTAACGTACACTAATTCATACTAGGAAAATAATTTTAAAACTGTACTTACCTATAAAGTACATAGAAATTTTAATATTTTAAAGGACAGTATAAAATATAGGCAAGGAAATAAAATATTGCTTAGAAAATGTGAAAATTTTTGGGTTCTCACACTCTCTCCCCCTTAAGAAATTTCGTCCTCGAAATTTTTACCTTCAGATGGCTCAGGAGTTTGTTGGTTGTCTAAGGCATATACCCTAGCCGGTACTTTTGTTCGATTCCCTCTTTCATTCGCTTGTTTCGATTTGGCTCCATCCGGTTGCGGAGTACTACCTTCACGTGACTGTCTCCGCGGACAGTTGCTAACTTGATGATCACTGCTTCCACAGATCAAACATTTCCGCCCCTTCCTCCAACAGTTGCCTTCAGTGTGATTGGCCTTTCCACAGTATCCACAGACCAATCGGGGAGCTACCGTTTGACCTTCTCGAGAAATTTTCTTGGATCCGATCTGACTCCCTTTCGTAGACCCTTCATCTACTGCTCCTAAGGTCCATGGTGGGCGGAGTAACGGGTTCACTTTCTGCACTTTAGGAGGTGCTATCGTTTCACTTAATTCACCCACTATACTATCCGATGCACCTCTTTTCCGAGTTTGGGAGGCTTTTACCTGTGCTTTTGCCTCCTCAATTCTTTGAGCTTTCTCAAGAGCTTCCGTAAATGTATTCACTTGCACTGCCGCTAAGGCTTCCTGGATTTCCAAATTTAATCCCTGTATGAACCGCCTTACTCTTCGCCGTTCTGTGGCTACCAATTCGGAAGCAAACTTGGATAGTTTCATAAATTTTGTTTCATATTCGGCCACAGTTTGAGTTCCCTGACGCAATCCAATAAATTCCTCCTCTCTCCTCTCTTGGACTAGAGGTGGGAGGTACTTCTCGTTAAACTCTCGTATGAAATTTGTCCATGTCCATGCAGTCTATTCTCTTTCCCATTTTGCTTTAATAACGTTCCACCACGCTCGGGCCAGTCCTTCAAATTGGAACACTGCAAAGTTCACTTGCCTTTGCTCAGTGTAGTGTAGAGCTGTGAAGATATTAACCATGGTTTCTACCCATTGTTCAGCTACGTCCGGATCGGGCCCTCCAAGGAATTTTCGAGGAGCAAACTTCTGGAACCTTTCAAGAGCCTTATCCTCACCCATCTCAGGGTTCCGGGTTTGGTTTACAGGTATTTGGGCTTGTTGATCCACCAATCTTGCCAAGATATCCGTCATTTGTTGCATTGTCGTCGCCATTTGGTCTCCAGTTGTAACTCTCGGTCCCTGCTCTTGCTCGGCTGACGTTTCCCTTTCTTCTCTTGGTTCCGGGGTCCGCTTAGTTCCACGGCCTCGACCACGTCTCCCCTCTATATATTTTTTTTTTCCTCTCTCTTTTCTTTTCTTTTCCCCAAAAAGTAATGTAGTAAATAAACGCAGTGAGTTGACTGGAATAACTAAATTCTAGCACACCAAATACACAAAAGACATATACACACATAACACACCATATATCAAGAAGACGTATCACATTAAACAAATAATCAAATGCGGTCAATGGTATACGTGTAGATGTTAACATACTACAAACAAGGACAAGGAGTAACAGTATAAGGACAAATCAAAAGAAAATGGGGTATATCGTCCCAGTCCCAGTTAAAATAACCCCGTCCGTTCTCTCACGTCACTTTCTATTCACTAGATGTCCGCAGATCTCTTATACTCATTCTATCCGGACAAAGCCTGTTCATGTTTTCAAAATACAAGTCTCAAGTATCTAGTAGCTAGCATCGCCTCAACTCTGGAGTACTCAGGCACGAGAATTCGAAATAAGATAATTCACATCTTGGACTGGCCAGTCCCAAGAGTAAACCATCTACAATCGAAATTCCTACCTGACGTACCTATCTATGGTCCTCAAATACCACAAGAAAATGTAAGGCCTATAACATTCACAAGTCACAGCTTATGCTCGAACGAGCACTTAGTCCTTCATACTTATTCACCACTTAGTCCAGACTCACTCCGCGCAGAGACCACGCGAAACAGGTTCTGATACCACCTGTGACAGCCCCACCTCACCCTAAGGCGAACCAAAGGGTGCGGCGGACCGCCTGCCCAGCTCTCGCCGGGACTCAATCGAACCTCAATCAAATCCGCAATAAAACCGTAAGATCAAACGAAATAACAATCCAAAATTTAAAGCGAAACTTATATATATTTCCATCTCAAAAGGGAGTACAAATATCGAATATACAAAGGTTCTCAATTCATCATACATCCAGCCCGTGCCAAGCACTAGGGCGAGAACCATTACCAACCAAAAAAAAAAACTAGACTAGGCTAACCTACACTGGGCTTTCGTCCTTGCTCGCATCCCCCTGTTAAGGAAAACAAAACTAAAGGGGTGAACTAAAAGCTCAGTGAGATTCCGAACACATAGGCAAACAATAAATCCAATGCATTCACTACATAACACCAATAATTCAAGATACATGTACAACATAAAGCAATAAACACATTCATTAAAAGGATACGGGCTCATAGGGAGCCATTCATTCGTTCATTCATTCGTTCTCCTGTCATTTCCCCTTATTCCTCCAATCATTTGAAAATATATTTTTGTAAGTAAAATCCTCGTTCGTTCATTTATTTCGTTCACCCCCTTCCTGGACGTTGGCCAGGCTCCACTAGAATTCAAGGTAATACTCAAGTATACCAAATTCACCCAGGGTCACCATATCGCCCGATCGAGTCCGCTTCTGACTTGAGTTGATCGGTAACAAAGGGCAAGGCCCAGTTCAGCCAAAAGGCTTACATACATGCGCATATAATCGTTCAATCATTGAAAATTTCACAATCATTTAGGTCGAGTGCGATAAAGTACACACTCGCCTAGAAAACTCATTTTGGCAATCATTAAGAGCAATTAACACATTACCAAACACTAACAACAAGTCATGAAGTCAAGGAAAATATAGCAACAAGGAACACTCACTTATTTAAGCAAAATAACGTCCAAAGTTTCCTTCCGGATACACCCTCAATCACCAAGGTATCCTAATATAATCAAACGAACACATTATACTTCAACCATCAAAGATGTAAGTGAGTCAAAGAAAAGTCGAATACATACTAGTACAAAGTATAAATATGGTTTTGGTAGTGAAAGGAGTACATTGAAACCAAAGGACATAAGTAAAATATTTGTAAACTTAGACTCACTTGTAAAACTTTAAAATCGCTATTTGAGTCGAAGTGGCAAAGAAAACGTAAATACCCTAGATGGTTCACGTGGTATTCGCTCTCAAGCCTTACTCAAGTCGCAAGTATATCGACCTAGTTCTCGAGCGTAAATTTGGGCAGCACGCCCTTTGTATTTACCTATTTTCCAGTCATTTATGGCTTCTTTCTTTTCCTCAATCAAACCCAAAGTCATATACAAAATCATCTCATTTCAATAGCCATTCCATAGGCTCCAAATCATACAAGTACAAAATCAAGTTAGGAGCATGTGCGGAAATGAAGGTTGAGTCAAGAAACAAAAGACAGATTTGACGTTATTTTGCGTAACGGACACAACCGAAGCTACGCTTATTGAATTAGGGTGAAATTTATACCATTTTGAAGCTAAGACAAAGGAATATAACTTTTATGAAGACCACTCAGTCCATTTTGTAGTGTATCTAAGTCAAAATCTCAAATAACAGAACCAGCATCTCACATTCGGGTTTGTTGACCGCCTTATGCGTAAATGACAATAACTCAGGCTACCGAAATCCAAACGAGGTGATTCTAGGGGTATTGGAAAGCTAAGACATAGAACTACAACTTTCATGTTTTGGATAAATGCTAGTTCAGTACGTATCAAGGTGAACAAATGCGATCAAATTGGTGCACTGTCAAAACTGTTCACTGACTTTAATTCTATGGCAGTCAGGGTATTTCTGTCTTTTCATAGTCTATGTTGCTCCGATTGAGCTAAAATTTTGTAGACAACTATAAAATATCATGCTCTACAACTTTCATGTTTTGTACTAAGGCTAGTTCGGCCTCTAACATAGTGAAATAGAACCAGGCAGAAGCAGGGCAGGTTATCATCCAAGTTGGAATTTATGCTTACAAACCAGAAATTTCTTTAGGCCAAGTAAACTAACATCTAAACACTAGTTATTTCACATATCAAAGCTATCAAACCATAACTAATCATTAATCTTCATATTAGGGCAGAAAATTCACCAAGAAACTGAAATTTTCATAAACCTATTTCAACTCATATAATTCTCTCACAAAATTACTAATTCAACAACTATAACCACAAATTGCCCATTAATTGAAGTAAAGAAGGAGTTTCTTGACAATTTACCTTATCTCCCTAAGAAAGATGGTAGCTTAGGCTTTGTCCTCAAAAAATAACTCCACAAACACCTTGAAAACTACTTGGAAAGTAAGTTTTATGGGGTAGTTTGCAAGTTAATCGGTTAAAACTCAAGATTTGGGTAAGAAATTGAAGTGAAAGATGAAGATTTTCTCTCTTTTGCTCTCCAAATTTCGGCCAGCTCTAGGAGGAAATGAAGATGATCTTAGTCAAATTTTGGGTTTAGTAAAGGTGGAGGAAAAATAGTCAAAGTCCAACACCAACCAAAACGCGACACTTGGCATCTTTTGTTTTCAAACTTATCCTCTTGTCTCTCCAACACTAATCCATTTGGTAACCTCTAATTATCTCTAAATACCTAGTAAATAATAACACTTAGCACCAACCTCACTTAGTCACCAAAATTATATCACACGAGTGGGTCCCACGTCTATAACGCACTTCAAACTAACGTACACTAACTCATACTAGGAAAATAATTTTAAAACTGTACTTACCTATAAAGTACATAGAAATTTTAATATTTTAAAGGACAGTATAAAATATAGGCAAGGAAATAAAATATTGCTTAGAAAATGTGAAAATTTTCGGGTTTTCACAAGGACATGTTGTTTGAAGTCCTCAAGTAGGCAAATAACTTCATGATTGGATGAAATGGGTTGAGTAGAGGATCTTCAAGGATGAATGGAAAGGGTGAAATGACACGAGACTGTTTGGAAGGTCTAGGAGTGACTGAGGCTTCATGACGACTTTGGTTCTAGACTCCAAAACAGATTCCTTATAACACCACTGACCATCAAAAAATCTGATACTTGTTCTCTTAAAATATGCTTTGGTGAAAACAGAGGATGAACTTTCTTTTGGAGATACTCAAGTGAAAGGCATTTTGAAATGAGCAAAGATTGGAATTAAAAATTTTTTATAGGAGAGTTTCCTTAGGCTGTCAGTGCTCAGTTTTAGCAGAAATTTGCACATGATAAAACCAAAGTCAATTCTGAATTTTTCAACAAAACAATAAAACAGATAAAGTTTCATTTTGTTGGCATCAGTCCTATGACCATCAGTAGGAACCAGCAGATTTGAAATAATTATAAAAATAATTAGATTTTGAGGACTAAAATCCTCCAATTTGCCCTCAACAGATGTATTAAAGTGAGTGCGAAAGTAGGCCATCAGTTTTTCAACGTGAAAATGGTGATAAGTAGTTGGAAATTCCTCATATGAGAAAAATTTTACAATTTTACTACGACAACCATCTTCAATTTTGGTTTTCAAGACTAGATTAACAACATCAGGAGTAAAAAAAATGTTAATGCCATTAACACGTGAGATAATTTCAGTATAAGAACTTCCCTTCCTAAGATTGGCAAAGTGTGAGAACCCGAAAATTTTCTTATTTTTATAGAATATTATTGGAATATTTAAATGATTATTCACTCATTTTCTTCGAATTATTTATTTCGACCATTTTAAATCCATTTATATGGAATGACGCCTCTTTATAATTTTAAAGCGTTTTGTTGAAAAATTCGCTTTTCGAAAATTTGATTAGTTCGGAACGACGGGTGCATGTTTTTCTAGGCTATACTTGAATAGGGAGTGTATTAATATTGAAGAATTAAGAACGATCAATAATAGATTAAGAAAGGTTAATGGAGGAACTAATACTCAATTCACGTGAGGACTCGTAAAATTATTATTGTTAAAACCCCTAATTTTGGCTCAATTAATTATCTATTTGGATTTTTGCCCCGAATATTATTTTCTATCCTTATTAGACCTAAGTACATGGTTTTGTAGTTTCGTTATATTTTTAAAGTATCTCGTTTCAAAAATTATTTTCTTAGAAACTTGTTTAGTGAAAAAGTGAAAACGTGTCTAAACACTTTAGCCAATTGGGAGTACAATAAACTCAAAATTTGAGACCTATACAATGGTCCTAAAATAGACAATTTTAGGTTTAATTATACAAGTGATAGCTAGTGGTACAATCGTTATAAGAATTTTTCAAAGGTTTCAATTTTTATTGCGCCTAAATTAGAAATACGTGTTTGCACGTGCGCGCTTAATTGAGGGACTTTGGACCATTATTTTGGGACAATTAAGAATGGATAATATTTATATAAATGTAAGTACCCTAGAGGTTTAGTGCACTAGTGCAACAAACGTAAGAGAAATCGAACACAAAACGCGCGCGTAGGGTACTAGTTATAATTGATTTGACGTATTAAAAGATTTGACGTCAAGCGTCTTTCGTACGCAAAGGCTTCAGAACCGCAGCTTCATTTCAATCTCATTTCATTTCTGCAAAGCTTCATGGACGGCTAGACAGCAAGAGACAACCGAGGCTTCACCATTTCTTTCTTCCAAAACTCATCCAAATCCTTACCAAAACTTCCATAGATTCTTACCAATCTCCACATTCATTTAGCTTTTCACTTGGACGGCAACTTAGCTGCAAAAGGAAGGAGCTATCCACGGTTTCTTCAAGCTTCAAAGGGGCCGAAAAATCTGTCCAAACCAGTCATCAAAGTAGGTACTAGTCAAGCACCTTGAACTTGTCTTATGGAAGTTGATCTATACATTTGAGTTGGAATCTTCACTTTAGTAGCTTGTATTGTTGGAAACGTGGGCTCTATGAACTCCCACTTTGGGTTGATGGCTGTGATGATGTTTGATGATGGTTTTATTGCTGAATTAGAGCTTAAGGAAGTAGATTAAAGGTGTATTGTGGACAGAAACGTTGTTGAACTCTTGAAGTAAAAAGTTCCCATTTTACCCCTGTTCTGTTCGGTCATTTTAATGCAGAAACTGAGGATTTAATGGCCTGATTATGTTGATTACATGTTGCAGAAGTTGTGTACAAAATTTCGTTGGAAAATATTGAGTTTTGGTTGATCAAACGAATTTATTTCAAAAACTAGTAATCTGGAAAACGGTTTCGCCGTAATCCAGACCAGTGTTTGTATTTCGTCCATAACTCCGTACTCCGACGTCGAAATCAAGTGCCGTTAGCGGCATTTGAAACTAGACGTTCCCATGTTTCCAACGGTGTATAATGGACCTTCTGGTTTCGTGTGTGTAAGCCACACCATTCATCTGAAGTCGACTGTCCTGTTTCTCCGTTCTGCCGAAATGATTTGATGATGCTGCAACTTTAGGCTTGATTTTGAACCAGTTGCATGCTGAAACTTAAAACGATTTCTTCTGTGAAGTTGTAGCCCTATGAATCTATTTTCTAACACTATCAACCATTTCCAATTCCAAGTTAAATTGAGGGAGTTATGATCAATACACGGCAACTGCCTCGTTTTTGAAAACCTTAGTTTTGGACAGATTGCCTTAAGGATTTTTCCAAATTTTGGTTGATTGAATGACCACCCTTCCGAGGGTATTTTTCCATGAAATTTGATAGAGAGATACCTTTCATATGGGAGTATTATACTGCAAAATTTGGTGTCAATCCAAGTCCGATTCGACACTTAATGAAAGGTCCAAAGTCAGAACCAAATCTGGAAATTTTGTAACAGTCTTGAATTTCTCCCAAATTTGAGCTATCATATCTTGGTGCTCGAAACTCCGATTCTTGAGCCGCTTGTTCTGTCCGAAACTTTACTTGTACTTCTAATTGAGTTATAAGTTTCAAGGGCCGGTTTGCAACGAGTGATTTTTGCCGAATTTCCAAAGTTAGCGAAAAACCAACCCCGGCTCAATCCTGGTAATCTAGAACAGCAACTTTAGGCTCATTTTTGAATACCTTCCACTTAGATTCATGGAATGGTGTCTTCTAAGGACTTTTAGTACTTTGGAAGACGATTCCAACGGTACCAAATTCATCAAGTTTCGATTAGTAGAAAGAAAGTTATGATTTTTCAAAGATTTGACCAAAAATCGAAAATTCTGGAAATCCGCGAAGGAACAATTTTACCAGAAATCCGGCCGGATTGTGGCGTGGCCAGCCCTCTTTCGATTTCGATCGTTCGATTTGCAATCGTTTTGCTCGTACTCGTTTCCAACCAATGATTTTAAGGATAATAATCCGATTTCTACTCAAGTCCTGCACCCTTTTGAGAATCCAACTTCAAAGACAAGTCAAACGAAGTTTTCAAATATTTCCGAACCTTACCCGTGTCCAATCTTTCTCACCACTTGGGGACCTATAGTAATTATCTACTATTCGATGTTCAGGCACGCACGAGGACCTCCAAGAGGACCCTACCGTGGAAGTTTGAACTCTCCCTCCAACCTACTTGCTTGCATAACTGGTGAGTGTCAAGTGTATGCCTACTTGAACTCTAAAGTCTTGATTCATGCTTGACTTACCTGATTACATGCTTAGTCTATTCGATTTTGAAAAAAATGGAGTCGAGTGTGTACTTAATCGCACTCGTTCTCATTTGACACGAATAACTCATGTCTAACATGATTTGCCTGGTTTACATGACTTGAAATGCCTGCTTAAACATGTCAAATGCTTGAATACATGAAATGGTATGCTATGATTGCATACGTCGATGGAGTGAATCTCCTCGACATTTACATGATACATGGGGGACGCCCAAACTCATAGGCCGACCTTGGAACTCGAGCCGGCATGGGCTTGATCGGGAACCTCGGTGAACCATGAGATTCACATGATAAGCTTGATCTATTGAGAGATCTCGCTTGGCATACTCGTAAAGTATCGCCTTATAAATGTCGTGCGGGCCCGAAGTGGTGTATGGTGGACGGATGAGAAGTAAGTGGTGAACTACGGATATGAAAATATCAACCCGGTTGACGGAGAGTCATCACGGGGAGATATACAAATGACATCGGCAAATGTGGAACTTAGCTCCTGAGAGCTTCTATATCCTTGAATTGTTTCTGGTTACATTTTATTGGCGTTATTAATTACTTGCAAGCTATTACCTGAATTGTTATTTGGGCTTGTTATCTGAACTATGTGTCTGCATGTGTGTTCTTGGCCTCACGAGCGTTTTGCTCACCCTGTAGATTTGTTTTCCTTAACAGGTTTGAACTCGGAGGTAAAATGGAGAAGCCCTCTTGATGTACTTTTGTTTAGGGCTTGTTATTACTTTTGGTTATGCCTTTGGTTTTGGAATTGTACTTTTGGTATGGAAATGTGACCCTGAGAACTGTCACAATTGGTATCAGAGCCATATGCCGACAGTTGGGACTTTACGTCCTTCGTCTGGAAAAGCCCCGAGCCTCTCGTTCGTGAAGTGTCACGAAGCGAAACTCTCCGTAGGGGATGCCCGCGTGCGGGTGGCAAGCTGATAGGTACCCCGTGATGTGACCCTTTGGACGAAATGTAATCTGTATTCTGACGTGTGGTTTGGAGAATGGATGACTATTATTAAGTTTGAATACTTCCGCATTTATTGTATCTAAGTTATTGGCTTGTGTTGTGTGGCCCGGCTATAAGTTGAATGGAATTGTTTGAGTCCTGGCGAGAGCTAGGCTGGCGTCTCGCGGATACCCTTTGGTTCGCCTTAGGGAGAAGTGGGGGCGTCACAGTTGGTATCAGAGCATAGGCTTTAGATCTTGTAATGTATCTTAGGCTTAAAGTTTAGGATGCCTGACTGTGGGATTAATTTGAATATTATGTGAACTAGAGGGTCTATTGTATCCTACGGGTTTAAGAAATTGGTTACTTGAGAGTTTCTTACTTGGAACTTGTAGAAATAAAAAAATTGAGGAATTAGCTGATGTTATATTGATGGAAAATATGGGATGAGAGATTAGTAGTGAAAGATTGGACGAATTTGAATTATTATTATACTTGTAAGTGTGGAAAGAAGTGAGACAATTATTAGTGCTGGCTAAAGCGGATAAGAGACCGAGATTTGATGGTCAAACTTCATGTATCGTGATTGTGAACCCAGATGAAAGAGTTTCAAAGGAATAAAATGCATTTTCCTGCTCATTTACCTCCTAGAGAATTTATGCTTTGAAATTCTAAAGGAAAAATGAGGATGTACTAGTTTTATTTTCAAATGATGATTGGAAATAATATATATATGCTTTAAGTATGTGTAATTCTTTGATTTTGGTAAATATGTGAATTTTACTTGAATTTCAATTTAAAAATTTGTGAATAACTGATGAGTTTGTTGAAATTTTGTATGTGATGGGCTGATACAAGGTTAAAATTTTCTAAACTAGATTTTCCCCCTTGATTGTATACTGGTGTATTTTCACACTTGAATTCATCTATGGTTTAAAAAAAATAAATAATAATAAAAATAAAAATATCTTGAATTTTCAGAAGAACAGCGAACTTATGTTTTTATAATGAAAATCTTGAACTTGATAAGATTTTTGTTGCTTTAAATACTCTTCTTATCTTTTAAAATTCTTGGTTTTCAAGAAGGGTGAGCCTATCTTTAGGTGTACGGATTGAGGGAACTTTGAGATATAGAGTAACCGCATTCAAGAACACGCAGTTAGTGTGAATTGACTTGGTTTCCATTTGACACGTAAGTTAGCAAGTTGTACTTATTTCTTGGGTTTGAACTTGGAGCTTGAGGCTTTAACTATAAAACCCTAAGACTAGTTATTCTTGGAGATGATGGTGCTCTGGTTGGTGGCTTGCTTATTAAAGATTTTGAATTTCGAATGGATAACCTTTGGTTTCCGCTTGTGTTATGGTTTGATTGGATCTAATTTCGTAAAGGCATGTGATCTGATTGGAATTAGTGATATTCGGACCCATTGGTTTAATTAAGGACTTAGGAAGGGTGGTGCACGCCGTGAGACCTTTTGTATCCCGCTTGCATATACTTCTACATTTTGTGACCCTTAATTGCCTATATACAGTATTTGACATATTGGGCTTGTTTTGTGACTTCTTAACTCGTACTATAACCTTCGATACATGTAAAGAATCATGTCTTGATTCTAAATATTTTTGCAACTTGTATATGCATTAAGTTCTTTTATGATTAATTATTCCTTTTCTTGCGCTTATAGACTCTTATTAAGTATGGTAGCAGGAATAGGAAAAAGGGGTCTTGGCCGAGGGCTTAGACAACCCTGTACTCATGAGAAAAAAATTGATGGATTTATATAATTTAATGAGATCCTAGTACTGAATATGAATCGAGAATAAACCAGAAGATTAGATCTACCAGTGTATAATGGATTAACCTAGTTGGGAACTTAGTGAGATTTTCCTGTGTGAAATTTTAATAGCTGCTTTATACGTATATTATGATTGGTCCTATGGCCATATTTCAACTTTTGTGAAAGTTTGAACTCCAAAAGTATTTCGTGGGTTTGGTGAGATGACTTGAACTCATTACCAATTTGTTCTACTTGAACAAAAGCGCTTTCAATTTTACTTGACTAATACTATACCCAGATTCACTTGTTTTACTTTTCACAAAATTTATATATATATATATATATATATATATGTATACACATTTTGAACTCGTTTGAGACTCGAAATCAGATAGAGTTCAAGTTCGAATCTTTCTTAGGAACATGAATGCCTATTTGTTATGAATCAGATATTAGAAATGATCGGGTTTTATGTTACCAGTAGAGTTAACTCTTGGTTGGATAAAAGGGTGGTAAATGTATTGGATCACAGGTTATGCGAATATGAACCTACATGTTTACCTATCTTTCTTAAAGGTATTTTCTAAAATATACGCCTTACTCGAACATAGATTTAACTCGAAACTTTGAGAAAAAGTGTTGGAACACCCTCCATGTATATGTTATGATTATTATGTATATGTTTTAAAAATCATGCATTAAGTTGCATGATTAATATTCTTAAATCTATTTGAGAGATTTTAAATATGTATTGATGATTGTGGTTAAACATTATTTGAAATCTCTTACTAAGAAAATTTAGTTTTGGGTCGTGAAGAAAAATTTGTATCTTTAACTCTAATTTTGAAAATTTTGAATCGCATTTTGCCACAGATACATTCAAAATACATCAAAAGTCTTGACCTTATCTTGTAAGTCATGATTGGTTTGATTTAGACAAAATTTTGAGGAAAGGGATTTTGGTCCTGCTAGTGCGTAACAGTTTTTTTTGTTAGGATTTGGAACTTGTTTCATATGGCGTGTAATTTATGGTTTCACTACACACGGGAGTAAGACCTTAGAATGGAAGTACATATCATTATATCAAGAGGTATTACTTTAGTCGTGTGTGTGGATTTTCTTAAGTATCATTCGAGGAGAGGGAAGAGTAAATATACCTGGATGACTTAGATGCGTGAGAATTTACAGGTTGTGGATAGTTGAGTTTCAAATTCTGATTTGCTACTTATTTAGATGCTTGAGCAGTTGATAGGCTAACAGTCAGGATTAAGAAAATGGATGAATGAAAAGTTTGGAAGAGATGCGTATAGAAATAGAAATTTTTCACAAGGAGTTGGAATTCCAAACTAAATTGGCTGAATTCTGGGAAGAAAAAAAAAAGTCGAGAACTTAGGGTTGAAGATGGGATCCAATGTTTAATCGCCGATTTGAGATATTAAAAGTTGTGAGATTTGGGTGAGTGAAAGGAAATATTTGATGGCTTGAATGAGCCTAACGATTAGGGACCGGATGTTATATTTGGAATGGACGCTTGAGGCTATATATACATAGATTATTGAGAGTTGAACGATGAGACTATTAAGAACAAATGCTCCATAGCCTCACATAAACGAGAATTATAATCAAGGGTCAGGAGCAGCGAATAAGGGATTTAAAGTAGAGTTACTACCAACCGGGAATTCTAGAAACTGATGTGCTTAACCACTTCCAATTCAAGATGGGGATGCTTGAATTTTCAGTTATGCCAATTGGGTTGACTAATGTATCAGCAGCAATTATTGCATTAATGCATCAAGGTTTTAAATCGTAATAGGATTAATCTGTGATGGCATTTATTGATGATGTATTGATATACCCTAAAGTTTGAGAAAATCATGAAAAAATACCTGATGGTAGTTTTACAAACCCCGAGAGAACGCTAACTTTTGTTAAGTCCAATAAATGTGAGTTCGATGGGAAGAAATAGCCTTTCTAAGTTATATAATATCTAAGGAAGAAATTGTTGTTAACTCAGTTTAAGTGGAAGCTGTTTAAGAGGAAATGACTAGAAAATCCTACCGAAATTTGGAGTTTTTAGAGGTAGTCGAATATTATCTTGGTTTGATCAGGGACTTCTAAGGATACGAGACTTGACAAGTTATTTGAGATTCTAAATGTGAGGAAGAATTTGAAGGTGAAAATCGTTTAACCAGTGCACTTGTGTTGGCTTTACCGAGCGGATGAGGTTATTTTGTGATTTATACAGATGGTTCAAAGGATGGTTTAGAATGTATATTAATAATATATGATGAGGTGATTGTATATGCCTTCTGAAAGTTAAAATCTTCCGAAAGAAAGTAATCAACTTATGATTTGGAGTGAGTTGGAAAACGTAAGTCAATGATTGATCTGATAGGCTTAACCATGAAGGGAATGATGTTGTTCTAAGTATGAATTTCGAGGACGAAATTCCTTTCAAGGAGGGGAGGATGTGAAAACCCGAAAATTTTCTTATTTTTATAGAATATTATTGGAATATTTAAATGATTATTCACTCATTTTCTTCGAATTATTTATTTCGACCATTTTAAATCCATTTATATGGAATGACGCCTCTTTATAATTTTAAAGCGTTTTGTTGAAAAATTCGCTTTTCGAAAATTTGATTAGTCCGGAACGACGGATGCATGTTTTTCTAGGCTATACTTGAATAGGGAGAGTATTAATATTGAAGAATTAAGAACGATCAATAATAGATTAAGAAAGGTTAATGGAGGAATTTATACTCAATTGTCGCGCCCCACTTTTTGATAGTGTGAATGAGTGATGATGTGTGCGTGGTGTGAGATGTGAGTGGTGTAATGGAATGTGAACGTGTGTAAATGAAAAGTAAAAGGCCATGGGACTTGATAATGCGACGGTTTGGCCATATAAAGTTCAAAAAGGGTTTTTTGTATCAAAAATGGAGTCGCCACTTGGTATAGAGTTAGGGTGTACCAAGTCACCCAAAAATGATTTTTGTTTTTGAATAAAAAAGTAAATAAACCCTTTTTGAGAACTTTTGGGTCTACGTAACCAAAAGAGGGATCGGGGGTCACATTTGACGAAGGGGAAGGCAAGGATAAAAATCCAAGGCACCCCTTCGACCTAGCCAAGGCTAGTTGCGTGACTTAAACCAATTTTCCTAATTTTTCTACCCAAGGTATGTATCGCATATTGGATATGTCTATATGAATGCAAAACCCTAGACCTAGGGGTATTGGGGGAAATTTCTCTTCAAAGGTTGAGTGGTGCCAATCACATTAATTGTGAAGCCCAACAATGATCCTTTTGGAGAGGTCACACCTAAACCTAAATGACGTGAAAAATGAGTGGAATGCATGCCATGTGAAAGTGTGAGTTTGTGTGAAGTGAAAAAAATGATAAAAGTAATAAGATATAAGTGAAGGTGTGCAAATGTAGATGAAAGTACTCGTGTGCGAGTGAAGATAAAAATGTTCGTGTGCAAGTGAAGATAAAAGGGTTCGTGTGCAAGTGGAGATAAAAAAGTGTTCGTGTGCAAGTGGAGATAAAAAAGTGTTCGTGTGCAAGTGAAAGTGATAAAAAGGTGCATGTGTGCAAATGAGACAAAAGTGAAAATGTGATGATAGAGTGGATTGAGAATGCATGAGCCTAGGGAATTCATGCATATTGGGTACGGGGAGACCTAAATCGTGACTCAATTTGCCCTTTTATAGAGAGGATACAAGCGTGCTAAGGCTTTAGAAAAAGCCACACTCGTCTATATCCCATATTTAAGGGGACTCTTCAGGCAAATGTACCCTAACTAGCATGAGATGCAAGACCTAAAGTGAGGGGAAAGGGGAATCGAGGAGCATGCCAGATGATAAAACTAAGGAAAAAATGCATGATATGTAGTGAACAGGCAAATAATGCATTAATGAAAAACAAAGGAAAAATCCTATTGGGTCTAGCGTTGGACTAGCCCTTTCTATGAATTCCTACTAGCATTAGACTAGTGGAAACAATAAAAGAAGCCACAACTAGCGTTGGACTAGTGTGGTGACGTACATTCATCCATTCCATTCATCCACACCATGAAAAGCGAGTAGACATGCAAATCACTTATAAACACGTAGCACATAACACTTAGCATGCTCGACTAGATGCAAGAGCCTAATAAAGCAAATTAACATGTAACAACTAAGCAGGCAAGACACATAAGGCAATTAAAGCCCTAACTATTACATTTGCTAGCTAGGCACACGTCTTCGATAGGTCTTCATTGAATGCTCCTCCAAGCCCTATCTATTACATTAGGGAGACCCTACTACAATCTAAAAGGGGGAAAAGGAATAAAATAATTAAATCCCTAACTATTACAAGCCAAGAGGTGTACACATACCCCATAATGAATAACTTAAATAAAAAGCAAAAGTAAATAAAGAAAATGAAAGGAATTAAAGAAAGGCAAAGAAAGCAAAGTAGACATGCATATTCACATAACACGTAGGAGCACGTAGGAAAAATAAACTCAAGAATATAGAAGTTACCTCCCTTGCAATGGAAATCGAGTACATGAGATATTAGCTTCAAAACAATAAAAAGGTCAGGGTACCAATTTATTTGGCAAATAATCACAAAGGCTAAAAAATAAGCATGAATTTGAATCAAGTAATCATGTCAACAACCCACATTTAAGAAGTCAAAAGAAGAAGGGACTTAATTGCAAAAATGAACAAAGTTTTGGGGTCAAAATTGAAGACAAATAAAGTTCAGGGACCTAATTGAAATTAAATTAAGGACCGAATTGAAAGAAGTTGAAAATGTCCAGGGCCACAATACAGTTAAGGAGAAATTTAGGGACTGATTTGCAAAAACATTTTCTGGTTTCTTAATGGACCAAAACATTGGGCCATTTCCTTTATTTGCTTGGACCAAAAGCTTCCCAGCCCAATGGGAAACCCAAGGTAAGAGAAGTAGGCCAATCTGCTATTTTGGCCCCAAAAAAATTAACCAACAAAACCGATGGGCTTCTACCCCTTTGGCCCAAACCAAAACCCCAACATCATGAACTAAGCCCACTTTCTTAAACCCAAACAACAAAAAAAACTCTTAGCCCACATCACTTATTTTATTGAACCCAACATGATGAAACCAAATAAAAGTAATAAACCTCAATTATAACCTGCAAACAAGAATTAATCTATCCCAACAAAATCACATAAAATATGCAAACAGAGGATTAAACTCAAAAGAGTGAAATTAGTTCGATTTTTCCAGATTTTGGGCCACAATGAAATTAGACAGAAAATGAGGGATCCAATTGATTAAATGTTCCAATTACTTGGGCCTTAGTAGAATAAAAAGAAACTTGAGGGGCCAAAGTGTAATTTTTAGAAAGTATTTTCATGCAAATTTTCATGCAATCTACGTGAATGACTTCTGCAACCCAGAAACATTTCTGCAGCCAAGACATTACCGCAATTTCATTTTTCGTAAGCAACTATCAATCTCAACATAAATTGGATCAAAATCCTTTCAACCAAACATGCGAAACATGACAGACAAATCTAACATTCAACAAACCCAAACATAGAAAAACAAAATCATGCAAATGTTGGAGAGTTTTATGCAAAAGATTCGACATTTTTCATCCGCAAGTTCTTGCAGCTTGTGTTCATTCTAATGCAACTTTTCCAATCCCATCTTAGCTAGACTCTTAAACAAACATCACCACCTTGACCTTGACAACAAAATCACCAAAACTCAACATCCAAATAAACTAAAAGACTTAGCATAAAGAAGGCAACTCCAGCAAATTTTTGCTGCAATTTTGCAGCCCAAACTCACATCAACTTCATGCCAAAAGAAAATCTCAAACCAAAACCCAACCTCATGTTCTTGTTAAACTTATCATTCCCAATACTCTATCATTCATGCAAGGAAATGGCAAAAAAAAAAAAACAGAAATACTGAAGAGCTTCATGCAAATAAGAATGCGGGCAAAGCCTTCTGTCAAAGGAAAGAAAATGCAGCAGCTAAAAGGATCTATGCAACTCCCCACCTGCTGCCGAAACAAACTCTAAGCAGCCTTGTGTAGAGCCATTTCATCTATCCAAACTTTGGGCTTTAAGCAGCAAACAAAAAAAAATCCTCATCCGACAAAGCAAAGCATTGAAGGAAATTATGCAAATTTATGAATGAAATTGCTGCAATATGCTGAGAATTTTCTGAAATTTTTCGGCTTCCCTATGCGAAGAGGGACAATAAAACAAGTTCCTCAAATACTAACAAAGGTTCAGCAATACAAAGGCACATGGACATCTACTAACTTCAAACCTAAAGCTTCAAGAAAAACAGCCTAAAATCCAGATCATAAGAACGAACAAGATACTAAGAAACGCCTGCAACCCACAACCACATGATTCAGTTTCACAAGAGAAAGAAAGCACGAAAGATAACAGCTTTTTGGTTCCTAAGCTTGCAGCAACGAGATCCTAACCACAGCTTTGGTATCACACAAGTTCATGGTATCCACAATCAGGCGACAAACTAAACAAGAACAACCAGCAGGTCACAACTTTGGTAACTAAAGAAAGACAAGGATGCTTTGCAGTCATCATGCACGAAAAGGGTTCAGATTTCTTCTAAAAACTGTGTCAAAACAAGATGGAGAAAGATCCATGATTACCTGAAAACACCTAAGCTGCTAAACGAAACAGTAGAGGCTCCTGGAAATCGCACGGCTCCGGCAATTGAAATCCACGTTCTGGGTTGCGAGAGGCTCCAGCGCTGATGCAGGCGATATCTTCCTTCGCATTCTCTGATTCGCAGCCGAAACTCTCCTCACAGCCCTCTCTCTTTCGGTCTTTCTTTCACTCCTTCTCAACCTCTCCAAACCCCTAGATGTTTCTTTTCTGGTTCCTTTCTATCTCTTAAGCCGCCGCCAACTTTCCCTCGGTAGGTCTCTTTTCTTTGGCTTGTGTTTCTCTCTTCCGAATCTCCCTTCTGAATCCTCCTAGTTCTCGGTTTTCCTTTTAGCCGTTCCCTCTATCCTCTTCTCCTCTGCTGTTTTCCCGTTTCTCTTCTTGCCGTTCAACGCTCCCTCAAAAATCCCCTTTTTGTTTCTCCGTCCCTCACCTCTTTTTGCTCTCGGTCATTTTCTTTCAGTTTGCAGCCGTTCCCTCTATCCTCTCTTGCTCACCGAAAAACTTCCCCCTGCGGCTGGCTTTCTCCTTTGCTTTTTATACCAGAAACCTCACAACCCTAAACACTCCCAGCCATCTTCTGTATTTGCAGCCCAAGGAGCCGTCCCAAACTTTCCTTGCAAGCTGCTACAAATGCAGCTTGCCGCGGCTATCCCTTTTTTTTTTTTTTTTTTTCAACTTAATAAATACATAATATAAATAATAATAATAATAATAATAACAAAATGACAAAAACCATGTAATAATAATAAGAATGAAAACAAATAAATAAAAAACAAACTAAATAAATAAAAACAACAAAAATGTCCATTTTTCAAATTTTCTTCATTTTTCCTTTTTTCTCTCTTTTTTTTCAAAATAACTTAATAAAAATAACTAAAGTGCAAAAAGGTTGAATTTAAAGAAATAAACATATTTTTGTGAAGAAATTTCCCTTTTTCCTTTTTTATGATTTTTCTTTTCATTTTTCTTTCAAGAAAGCATTGAATAAAAACAAAAATGACTAAAACATATTTTTGATATTTTCCTTTTCCTTTTCCTAAAAACTCCATACTAATTTTAAACTTAAAAGCCAAAACTAAAAACTAAAATAAAAATAAATAGCAAATGAAATAAATCAACTAAAAGGGCGAAAATGAATAAAACTAAAATAACATAACAACTAATAGTGCAAAACACACAATAACGAACCAAAATGCAAGCAATCTAAAATGAAAATCATGAAATAGATGCTACATCAAATTATTCAAAATTTGGTGTCTACAGTTTGCCCCTCTTTGTCTGAGTTTTGAAAAAACTTGGGACAAAGAAATAGACACCAAATACTTACCTGTGTTATTGGGCTGCAAAATGATTCCAACGAACAAGAATTCTAAAAAAATGGGACTGACCCGAACATGAATGTAAAAAATGGGATAGACCCGAACAGAAATTTAAATTTGGGATAGACCCACGGGATAGACCCGGACAGAAATGTAAAATTGGGATAGACCCACGGGATAGACCCGGACTGGAATATAAATTTGGGATAGACCCACGGGATAGACCCGGACAGAAATTTAAATTTGGGATAGACCCACGGGATAGACCCGGACAGAAATGTAAATTTGGGATAGACCCACGGGATAGACCCGGACAGAAATGTAAATTTGGGATAGACCCACGGGATAGACCCGGACAGAAATTTAAAATTGGGATAGACCCGGATAAAATTTAAAATTGGGATAGACCCACGGGATAGACCCGGACAGAAATGTAAAATTGGGATAGACCCACGGGATAGACCCGGACAGAAATTTAAATTGGATTTGATCTGTCAAGATATAAGAAATTAAATTTTGATTTTCCAAGAAACAAAAATTTGAACTTGATTTTCGATTTTTGACTTTTGAATTTTTCTGATTTTTCGAGAGAATCTTTTTCCAAAAATAATTTGCCCCAGTGTAGGGCCCTTTTCCCTTCTTTCTTCTCTTTCTTCGGCATCGGCCTTCTACATCGCCAGATGCTTTTCGTCGACTTCAACTGTGAATACCTGCACAGGGCTTACGTGCACTCAAATGAGCGTGACTGATTTGAAAAATGCATTATTTTGATTCTTGGACGAAATCCTCAATTGGACTACAAAAATATTTGCCCCTGTGTGGGCTTATTTTGCAAAATTTTGCAAATAAAAATTTTGCCCCAGTTTGGGCCCATTTGATTGCAAAAATTGGTTTAGATGATTTCCCATTTACTTGAACAAAGAAAAACCGCACTTTCTAAAATTTAGAAAAGAATGCACATACAACAATGTGAAGAAACTTTAATCGTCAAGTTTGAACTCATGCAGAAATTTCATGATGAATTCCTCGAAATAACACCAAATTTAAGAAGAAGATTTCTTCCTTACTTTTAGCATTGGTGCTTAGGGTAATGGGTCACCACTTCTGGTTGACTCATCTTTTCAGGACCAATCAGGTGACTTTATTTTTGAAATGGCCAAGGAAATGGGAGATAAGAATCTGTCTCATTTTTGTGCCCCAGTTGTATGTAATCCATTCAATGTCACATCTTAGTGAAAGCAAAGAGTTTGTTACCCTTATTTTCAAGAAAACTTAGTCAACATACAAGCTTTCTAGGCTTGTAACGTATGGACAGAAGTGATAGCTAAACATGTGGAAACGGGTTATGCCCTTATGATCACAAATGATTGATGGATTTCTTATGAGCATGATCCTCATTTTGGATTGTCATGAAAGAATAAGTCAACGATGGACTTTATTAGCTTGTAATTTGGCTTGAAAACGATAGTTTAAGACTTTCAAGGATATTGCACCATAGATCGCATTTTTCCAAAATTGCCCCTATTTTGAAATCAAAAGACTTCAGCCTTTGTTTGCATTTTTCTCATCACTCACCGGAGACTTCAGCGTCGAATTTTCTGCATTTTCTTGCATTTACTTTTCTTGCTTTGCTTTTTGCCTCTTTTCCAAAAAGACCCTCGCGGGATTTCACATGAAGAGCAGCGTCAACCTCACACCCAATCAATTCAGAAATACAGCAAAAACTTCCGGCATCAGAAATTTGCTTGACAGGGCTATTGCAAAGAACAGAAGTCAGGACTTTCGGTTTTGTAATGGGGTCAGGTGGGGTGCTTTAGAAAAGTTAAGGCTTGAAAACGGATTTCAAAACTGGTTTGAAAAATCTGAGATCGCATTGTTGCGTCAACCCTATTTTAGGGTTAAATCAGAATTTGCCCCAGTTTATGCTCAACTGAGGCTTTTCACTTTCATTTTCTTTCTTCTTTTGACTTTTCGGCTTTTTGCCATTCTTTGAAAGTTGCCCCAGTTTATTTTTGAACTGAGGTTCTCTTTTCTTCTTTTGATTTGGATTTTGTTGCTTTTCACTTTTCACTTCTTGAAACTTTTCCTTTTTTCAACTCCAACTTGCCCCAGTGTGGGGTTTGCGATCCTCAGGGGTTGCCAAATGAAGTATTTTATTCTGAAGGCTCAAAGGGGATAACTAGGGATAGAACGTTCGATTGGAAAAGAAGATGGCCTGACTTGTATTCCGTTCCTTACAATGACTCTGAAAGGAAATTTTCATTAATGGGAAATTTTTGGCATGTATCCGAATTAATTGACTGAGGAAGACCCTTGCATAGACGATCCACCAGATGAAATTCTTCCTTTTCTTTTTTTTCAAAATTGGAAACTAAGTGGAATCAAATTTCCCCAATTTGCGGTTCCCTTCCTATTTTAGCATTTTTGCTTTTCCCCTTCTTATTCTAGCATTTTTTTGCTTTTCCCCTTTTCTTTTCCCTTTTTCAAAATTCCTCAATCTCCTTCCCCAATGTGGGGTGCGATCATATGTGCACTCGAAAAGAACCATCAATTTTTAGCTCAAATGAGGATGCAAGGGATGATCAGTGTTTAGGTTATAGAAATGATGGCCAAAGTATCATTCTTACGCTTCATGACAATCAAAGTAATGCAATGCTCATTGAGAACCCATTCCCTTTTGAAAGTTTTCCAATGTAGGGTAGAGATCATTAAGGCCTTTATTTGAAACGAAATTATCCTTCCAAAGGCTCAAATGGGAGAGCAAATGATAAAATCTGTATAGGTAGAGAAACGAATGCTTGAAATATCATTCCAAATTTTCAAAACAAACAAGGATAACGCACATTTTTGCTTTCACTTAGATGTGATTGAATCGGATTAGACACAGCGGACATTTTCAAGCAAAAGTTGCCCCAACTTGCAATTTATCGATCAATGTGACTGATTTTATTTTGGGGTTAAGTGAAGGAGAAAGGTATCTCATGGGCCCTTTTGAGTGACCTCTTTTAATTCTGAATACTCTTATTGTGAATGTTCAGGCCGGAGGTTGAAAAAAAAATCCAAATTTAGTCTTATTTCTTAAAATTCATCATGAAATCTCCAATGAATAAGAATAAAGAATGAAATGTACATAAATATACACAAAACAATGATTGTCCAAAAATTTTATTGCTGAAAAAGTTTGAAACAAAATTTCTCATTCAATTTACGATACAAATGAGAAGAGAGAAACTTGTAAAGAGCTCCACATATACACTTTTTGTCTCCTTTTCTTTTTGGAACAAAATGTGTTAACAAATCAAATATACAAAATTTTCCTTTGGAAAACAATTACAACATCTCTCAGAGGCTTTAGCGTAGAGCTTCCAGATAGATCATTTATGTTTTCATTATAGGACCTGCCCAAGAATCAAATAATACTTTCTGAACTTTATCGGATCAAAAATTGTTATCCAATATAGGGAAATATTTTCACCTTATTGAAACATTTTTATGAATGCAGGGGAGGGGGAAAAAAAGAAAAAATACCCCGAGTTAGTAGGCAAAACTGCAAAATCGGTATGCATGTCCTATGGGGGAGCCCTTTTGTGCCAAGGGTAGGCCTAGCATGAAAATGCAATCCTCCAGAGCAGGCACTATACCATACCTGATGGATCTGATCAACTCATTGAGTGAAAAAATAATTTGAAAAATTTGGCCCATTGGAATGAGAAAAGACGTTGGTCAAAATAAGGACCTCGTCCGAAGGGATTGATCACTTTTGATCGATACAAGAATTTGCAAAAACGCACGGGTTTGACCTTGACGAACTTCCTATCGAAGAGATTGGAATTCGTTTTGACAACTTTTCTCAGTGAAGCACAGGTCAAAACTCCAACTGATCAAATGGCTGGATGCAACGGATGTTTTTCTCAAAATCGACTAGGTTTTTCATTTTTGAAATTCGACATTGAAACCCTAATTGGTCAAATGAAATTGACAATTTATTAAAAATCGACCGGATTACCCTAAAAAGGGAAACAGGTCAAATGAATGGAATGAAATTTAATTTATCCAAAATTAATCAGATCACCCTAAAAAGGGTAAATTGATCAACTAGACTGAACGAAACTTGATTTATTCAAAATCGGCTCGGTTACCCTAAAAATGGGTAAATTGGCCAAATGAATGAAATTGAACTAGTGATTTATTCAAAAATCGGCCGAATGACCCTAAAAAGGGTAAATCGACCAGGTGACCCTAAAAAGGGTAAATTGGTCAAATGAATTGACGATTTATTGAAAAATCGACCAGGTGACCCTAAAAAGGGTAAATCGACCAGGTGACCCTAAAAAGGGTAAATTGGTCAAATGAATTGACTATTTATTGAGTGAATTGGCAAAATGAATTGGTTGAATTGTCCGGCCATTGGTTATTTCAAAATTATTGAGGTGCATTAGTCTATGACCTTCTAGAAATCAAATTTTGGCCTCAATTTCTTTATCGTCTCGATAGGAGGAATCATTTGTGAATTTCTTCAAATCAATGTCCTTTACGCAAGGGATTTTTACCAATTTTTGATAAAATGGCCAAAAAGTGATTATTAGATGCTCATATTCCAAAGATCACTCTATGAAAATGATCGGATCCTACCTTACCTTGTGCACTACCCCTTTGGATGGTACAAAATGTAAACGTGCAAGTCTCACTGGATTAAATATCCGAGACACAAGGTGGTTTATTCCTAAACACGGGATCGCCTAAATGGCATTCCCTTTTCTAGGGTTTATGAATGATGCCATTTATCAAAGCGATGTAAATATGTGACAAATATGGCCTAAAGGATATAAATAATGCATCGGGGGGAAAAGGTCTAAAATGAAATGCACTTATTGAAAATTAAGTGTAATGACTGAAATTTAAACATGTGAGCTATCTGGTGGGTGAGTCACTAAAAGAGTGCCAAAAAGGCCTCTTATTGCTAAGGCAAATGAATGCAAGCCAAGAAAACAAAAGAAATGGTTAGTGCAATTGATAGTACACATAACACATTAGGAGCAATTAAGAAAAGAAATATAATAAAAGCCAATAAAAGGGGTGGAACCCCCTTCCCTCGTGCCTAATTGTGCTTAAAAAGGTGAGGTTGACTCTAACCTAGGCAAACTCTAACATGGATGCATGAGGTTGGGGCTCATTAATGCAACTAGACTCGATAAGTCTCGGCTCCCAAGCCTTCAGACCTAAAGGCGAAGTGTCATCACTCCCAGGGCCTTTGATCGGTGGCTCGAGTGATCCCTTAGGTAGCGCTATGGGCGCAGAGCACACCAGCCGCCTACCCAAGGCAATCGATCCTAATCCTACAAGGCGGCGTGGGAAACGCCCACGAAAAACAAAATAAAATGGGATAAAAGCAAGTAAACGTGCACGTATGAAGTGCTCCCCTATTTTGAGGGAAAGGGGTGAGAACCACGCGAGGCTCTAAAGGTGACACACACCCCCCCCAAATGCAATGCAAGCGCGAGATACATACGTCCAATCAACCAATCATACATACGTGAGTGAGGGAATAGTTTGATACGCGCGCGAGGCGAAAAAGTCCTAAAATAGAAAATGCAACCCTAATATCCAAATGCAATGCATAAAAAGGGTAGAAAAAGGAAACGAATGGCTAAGTCAAATGCTCGGACCCACTTAGGAAGTTCCCAGTGGAGTCGCCAACTGTCGCGCCCCACTTTTTGATAGTGTGAATGAGTGATGATGTGTGCGTGGTGTGAGATGTGAGTGGTGTAATGGAATGTGAACGTGTGTAAATGAAAAGTAAAAGGCCATGGGACTTGATAATGCGACGGTTTGGCCATATAAAGTTCAAAAAGGGTTTTTTGTATCAAAAATGGAGTCGCCACTTGGTATAGAGTTAGGGTGTACCAAGTCACCCAAAAATGATTTTTGTTTTTGAATAAAAAAGTAAATAAACCCTTTTAGAGAACTTTCGGGTCTACGTAACCAAAAGAGGGATCGGGGGTCACATTTGACGAAGGGGAAGGCAAGGATAAAAATCCAAGGCACCCCTTCGACCTAGCCAAGGCTAGTTGCGTGACTTAAACCAATTTTCCCTAATTTTTCTACCCAAGGTATGTATCGCGTGTTGGATATGTCTATATGAATGCAAAACCCTAGACCTAGGGGTATTGGGGGAAATTTCTCTTCAAAGGTTGAGTGGTGCCAATCACATTAGTTGTGAAGCCCAACAATGATCCTTTTGGAGAGGTCACACCTAAACCTAAATGACGTGAAAAATGAGTGGAATGCATGCCATGTGAAAGTGTGAGTTTGTGTGAAGTGAGAAAAATGATAAAAGTAATAAGATATAAGTGAAGGTGTGCAAATGTAGATGAAGGTACTCGTGTGCGAGTGAAGATAAAAATGTTCGTGTGCAAGTGAAGATAAAAGGGTTCGTGTGCAAGTGGAGATAAAAGAGTGTTCGTGTGCAAGTGGAGATAAAAAAGTGTTCGTGTGCAAGTGAAAGTGATAAAAAGGTGCATGTGTGCAAATGAGACAAAAGTGAAAGTGTAATGATAGAGTGGATTGAGAATGCATGAGCCTAGGGAATTCATGCATATTGGGTACGGGGAGACCTAAATCGTGACTTGATTTTTCCTTTGATAGAGGGAATATAAGCGTGCTAAGGCTTAGAAAAAGCCACACTCGTCTATATCCCATATTTAAGGGGACTCTTCAGGCAAATGTACCCTAACTAGCATGAGATGCAAGACCTAAAGTGAGGGGAAAGGGGAATCGAGGAGCATGCCAGATGATAAAACTAAGGAAAAAATGCATGATATGTAGTGAACAGGCAAATAATGCATTAATGAAAAACAAAGGAAAAATCCTATTGGGTCTAGCGTTGGACTAGCCCTTTCTATGAATTCCTACTAGCATTAGACTAGTGGAAACAATAAAAGAAGCCACAACTAGCGTTGGACTAGTGTGGTGACGTACATTCATCCATTCCATTCATCCACACCATGAAAAGCGAGTAGACATGCAAATCACTTATAAACACGTAGCACATAACACTTAGCATGCTCGACTAGATGCAAGAGCCTAATAAAGCAAATTAACATGTAACAACTAAGCAGGCAAGACACATAAGGCAATTAAAGCCCTAACTATTACATTTGCTAGCTAGGCACACGTCTTCGATAGGTCTTCATTGAATGCTCCTCCAAGCCCTATCTATTACATTAGGGAGACCCTACTACAATCTAAAAGGGGGAAAAGGAATAAAATAATTAAATCCCTAACTATTACAAGCCAAGAGGTGTACACATACCCCATAATGAATAACTTAAATAAAAAGCAAAAGTAAATAAAGAAAATGAAAGGAATTAAAGAAAGGCAAAGAAAGCAAAGTAGACATGCATATTCACATAACACGTAGGAGCACGTAGGAAAAATAAACTCAAGAATATAGAAGTTACCTCCCTTGCAATGGAAATCGAGTACATGAGATATTAGCTTCAAAACAATAAAAAGGTCAGGGTACCAATTTATTTGGCAAATAATCACAAAGGCTAAAAAATAAGCATGAATTTGAATCAAGTAATCATGTCAACAACCCACATTTAAGAAGTCAAAAGAAGAAGGGACTTAATTGCAAAAATGAACAAAGTTTTGGGGTCAAAATTGAAGACAAATAAAGTTCAGGGACCTAATTGAAATTAAATTAAGGACCGAATTGAAAGAAGTTGAAAATGTCCAGGGCCACAATACAGTTAAGGAGAAATTTAGGGACTGATTTGCAAAAACATTTTCTGGTTTCTTAATGGACCAAAACATTGGGCCATTTCCTTTATTTGCTTGGACCAAAAGCTTCCCAGCCCAATGGGAAACCCAAGGTAAGAGAAGTAGGCCAATCTGCTATTTTGGCCCCAAAAAAATTAACCAACAAAACCGATGGGCTTCTACCCCTTTGGCCCAAACCAAAACCCCAACATCATGAACTAAGCCCACTTTCTTAAACCCAAACAACAAAAAAAACTCTTAGCCCACATCACTTATTTTATTGAACCCAACATGATGAAACCAAATAAAAGTAATAAACCTCAATTATAACCTGCAAACAAGAATTAATCTATCCCAACAAAATCACATAAAATATGCAAACAGAGGATTAAACTCAAAAGAGTGAAATTAGTTCGATTTTTCCAGATTTTGGGCCACAATGAAATTAGACAGAAAATGAGGGATCCAATTGATTAAATGTTCCAATTACTTGGGCCTTAGTAGAATAAAAAGAAACTTGAGGGGCCAAAGTGTAATTTTTAGAAAGTATTTTCATGCAAATTTTCATGCAATCTACGTGAATGACTTCTGCAACCCAGAAACATTTCTGCAGCCAAGACATTACCGCAATTTCATTTTTCGTAAGCAACTATCAATCTCAACATAAATTGGATCAAAATCCTTTCAACCAAACATGCGAAACATGACAGACAAATCTAACATTCAACAAACCCAAACATAGAAAAACAAAATCATGCAAATGTTGGAGAGTTTTATGCAAAAGATTCGACATTTTTCATCCGCAAGTTCTTGCAGCTTGTGTTCATTCTAATGCAACTTTTCCAATCCCATCTTAGCTAGACTCTTAAACAAACATCACCACCTTGACCTTGACAACAAAATCACCAAAACTCAACATCCAAATAAACTAAAAGACTTAGCATAAAGAAGGCAACTCCAGCAAATTTTTGCTGCAATTTTGCAGCCCAAACTCACATCAACTTCATGCCAAAAGAAAATCTCAAACCAAAACCCAACCTCATGTTCTTGTTAAACTTATCATTCCCAATACTCTATCATTCATGCAAGGAAATGGCAAAAAAAAAAAAACAGAAATACTGAAGAGCTTCATGCAAATAAGAATGCGGGCAAAGCCTTCTGTCAAAGGAAAGAAAATGCAGCAGCTAAAAGGATCTATGCAACTCCCCACCTGCTGCCGAAACAAACTCTAAGCAGCCTTGTGTAGAGCCATTTCATCTATCCAAACTTTGGGCTTTAAGCAGCAAACAAAAAAAAATCCTCATCCGACAAAGCAAAGCATTGAAGGAAATTATGCAAATTTATGAATGAAATTGCTGCAATATGCTGAGAATTTTCTGAAATTTTTCGGCTTCCCTATGCGAAGAGGGACAATAAAACAAGTTCCTCAAATACTAACAAAGGTTCAGCAATACAAAGGCACATGGACATCTACTAACTTCAAACCTAAAGCTTCAAGAAAAACAGCCTAAAATCCAGATCATAAGAACGAACAAGATACTAAGAAACGCCTGCAACCCACAACCACATGATTCAGTTTCACAAGAGAAAGAAAGCACGAAAGATAACAGCTTTTTGGTTCCTAAGCTTGCAGCAACGAGATCCTAACCACAGCTTTGGTATCACACAAGTTCATGGTATCCACAATCAGGCGACAAACTAAACAAGAACAACCAGCAGGTCACAACTTTGGTAACTAAAGAAAGACAAGGATGCTTTGCAGTCATCATGCACGAAAAGGGTTCAGATTTCTTCTAAAAACTGTGTCAAAACAAGATGGAGAAAGATCCATGATTACCTGAAAACACCTAAGCTGCTAAACGAAACAGTAGAGGCTCCTGGAAATCGCACGGCTCCGGCAATTGAAATCCACGTTCTGGGTTGCGAGAGGCTCCAGCGCTGATGCAGGCGATATCTTCCTTCGCATTCTCTGATTCGCAGCCGAAACTCTCCTCACAGCCCTCTCTCTTTCGGTCTTTCTTTCACTCCTTCTCAACCTCTCCAAACCCCTAGATGTTTCTTTTCTGGTTCCTTTCTATCTCTTAAGCCGCCGCCAACTTTCCCTCGGTAGGTCTCTTTTCTTTGGCTTGTGTTTCTCTCTTCCGAATCTCCCTTCTGAATCCTCCTAGTTCTCGGTTTTCCTTTTAGCCGTTCCCTCTATCCTCTTCTCCTCTGCTGTTTTCCCGTTTCTCTTCTTGCCGTTCAACGCTCCCTCAAAAATCCCCTTTTTGTTTCTCCGTCCCTCACCTCTTTTTGCTCTCGGTCATTTTCTTTCAGTTTGCAGCCGTTCCCTCTATCCTCTCTTGCTCACCGAAAAACTTCCCCCTGCGGCTGGCTTTCTCCTTTGCTTTTTATACCAGAAACCTCACAACCCTAAACACTCCCAGCCATCTTCTGTATTTGCAGCCCAAGGAGCCGTCCCAAACTTTCCTTGCAAGCTGCTACAAATGCAGCTTGCCGCGGCTATCCCTTTTTTTTTTTTTTTTTTTTCAACTTAATAAATACATAATATAAATAATAATAATAATAATAATAACAAAATGACAAAAACCATGTAATAATAATAAGAATGAAAACAAATAAATAAAAAACAAACTAAATAAATAAAAACAACAAAAATGTCCATTTTTCAAATTTTCTTCATTTTTCCTTTTTTCTCTCTTTTTTTTCAAAATAACTTAATAAAAATAACTAAAGTGCAAAAAGGTTGAATTTAAAGAAATAAACATATTTTTGTGAAGAAATTTCCCTTTTTCCTTTTTTATGATTTTTCTTTTCATTTTTCTTTCAAGAAAGCATTGAATAAAAACAAAAATGACTAAAACATATTTTTGATATTTTCCTTTTCCTTTTCCTAAAAACTCCATACTAATTTTAAACTTAAAAGCCAAAACTAAAAACTAAAATAAAAATAAATAGCAAATGAAATAAATCAACTAAAAGGGCGAAAATGAATAAAACTAAAATAACATAACAACTAATAGTGCAAAACACACAATAACGAACCAAAATGCAAGCAATCTAAAATGAAAATCATGAAATAGATGCTACATCAAATTATTCAAAATTTGGTGTCTACACAATTCATGTGAGGACTCGTAAAATTCCATTATTTTAAAATCCCTAATTTTGGCTAAAATAATTATTTATTTGGATTTTTGCCACGAATAATATTTTCTAGCCTATTAGACCTAAGTACATGGTTTTATAGCTTCGTTATATTTTTTTAAAGTGTCTCGTTTCAAAAATTATTTTCTTATAAGCTTGTTTAGTGAAAAGGTGAAAACGTGTCCAAACACTTTAGCCAATTGGGATTACAATAAGCTAAAAATTTAAGACCTATACAATGGACCTAAAATAGACAATTTTAGGTTTAAACACACAAGTAATAACTAGTGGTACGATCGTTATAAGAATTTTTCAAAGGTTTTAATTTTTATTACGCCTAAATTAGAAATACGTGTTTTCACGTGCGCGCTTAATTGAGGGACTTTGGACCATTATTTTGGAACAATTAAGAATGAATAATATTTATATGAATGTAAGGGCCCTAGAGGTTTAGTGCACTAGTGCAACAAACGTAAGAGAAATCGGATACAAAACGCGCGCGTAGGGTACTAGTTAAAATTGATTTGACGTATCAAAGGATTTGACGTCAAGCGTCTTTTGTACGCAAAGGCTACAGAGCCGAAATTCATTTCCTTTTCTCTGCTACAATGGCCGGCTAGACTGCAGCAAAGGAACAACCAAAGTCACCATTTCTTTTCTTCTAAAACTCAACCAAATTCCTACCAAAACTTCCATAGATTCTCACCAAACTTCACATTCGTTTAGCTTTTCACTTGGACAACAACTTAGGCTGGAAAAGGGAGGAGTTTCACGGCTGTCTTCAGGCTTCATAGGGACCGAAATTTTCTGATTTGAACAGCCATCAAAGTAGGTAGCCATCTAACTTCTTAAACTTGTTTATGGAGTTTGATTTACGCATTTGAGTTGGAATCTTTACTTTAGTAGCTTGTATTGTTGGAAAAAGTGGGCTCTATGAATTCCCACTCTTGGGTTGTTGCTGATTCTGTGCTTGATGAAGTTTATGATGACGGATTAGTGTTTAAGTTAGTGTTTCGTTGAAGAAAAACTGCAGGAAACTCACGTAGAGAGCAAGGGCCAAACTTGACCATTTTGCCCCTGCTCTGTTCGGTCATTTTATTGCAGAAATTGAGGATTTAATGGCTTGATTGTGTAGTTTACATGTTGTAGAAGTTGTGTACAAAATTTCGTTGAAAAATATTGAGTTTTGGTTGCTCAAACGAATTTATTTCAAAAAACTAGTAAACTGGAAAACGGTTTCGCCGTAATCCAGACTAGTGGTTGTATTTCGTCCATAACTCCGTACTCCGACGTCGAAATCAGGTGCCGTTAGCGGCATTTGAAACTAGACGTTTCCATGTTTTTATCGGTGTATAATGCACGTCCTGGTTTTATGTGTGTGAGCCACACCATTCATCTGAAGTCGGCTGTCCTGTTTCTCCGTTCTGCCGAAATGATTTGATAATGCTGCAACTTGAGCCTTGATTTTGAACCAGTTGCATGCTGAAACTTGAAACGATTGCTTCTGTGAAGTTGTAGCCCTATGAATTTATTTTCTAACACTATCAACCATTCCCAATTCCGAGTTAAAATTGAGAGAGTTATGATCAAAATACGGCGACTGCTCGTTTTGAAAATCTTAGATTTGGACAGACTGCCTTAAGGATTTTTCCAAACTTTGGTTGATTGAATGACCCCTCTCCCGAGGGTATTGTTCCGTGAAATTTGATAGAGAGATAACCTTCATATGGAAGTATTATACTGAAAAATTTGGTGTCAATCCAAGTCCGTTTCGGCACTTAACTAAAGGTCCAAAGTTGGAACCAAATCTGGAAATTTTGTAACAGTCTTGAATTTTTCCCAACTTTGAGCTACCATATCTTGGTGCTCGAAACTCCGATTCTTGATCCGTTTGTTCTGACCTAAACCTTACTTGCACCTCTAATTGATCTATAAATTTCAAGGGCTGGTTTGCAACGAGTGAATTCTGCCGAATTTTCAAAGTTAGCGAAAAACCAACCCCGGCTCAATCCTGGGTGATTTGGAACAGCAACTTTAGGCTCATTTTTGAGCACTTTCCACTTCGATTCATGGAAAAGTGTCTTCTAGGAACTTGCAGTACTTTCTAAGAGGTTTTCAACGGTATAAAGTTTTCCAATTCTCGACTTATGCCGAGTGAGTTACGATTTTTCAAAGATTCATAACAAAACTGAAAATTTTCCAACTTTCAAGGAAATAGAGTTTTTCAAGAACTCTTTATTCTTTTGATATTATCTAAACGTTTTATCCCCGATTTCCTAGATAAAGACTTAAATATTGTTGAATGTTATTAAACCTCTCTCGAACCTCGATTTACGAGTAATTGAGGTTCATTTTCACGGAATTTCCTAGAGTAATACTAGTGAACGAATTATTCCTCAATATTTGGGATATGGGTGATAATTCACTATTATTTGCTCAGGCACGCACGAGGACCTCCAAGAGGACCCTACTGTGGAAGTTTGAACTCTTCCTCCAATTTACTTGCTTGCATAACTTGGTGAGTGTCAAGTGTATGCCTACTTGAACCCTAAAGTCTTGATTCATGCTTGATTCACCTGATTTCATGCTTAGCTTAACTGATTTTGACAAAATGGAGTCGAGTGTGTACTTGATCGCACTCGTTCTCATTTGAAACGAATGACTCATGCTTAACATGATTTGCTTGGTTTACATGACTTGAAGTGTCTGCTTAAACCTATCAAATGCTTGAATACATGAAATGGTATGCTATGATTGCATACGTCGATGGAGTGAATCTCCTCGACATTTACATGACAAATGGGGGACGCCCAAACTCATAGGCCGACCTTGGAACTCGAGCCGGCATGGGCTTGGTCGGGAACCTCGGTGAGCCATGAGACTCAAATGATAAGCTTGATCTATTGAGAGATCTCGCTTGGCATACTCGTATAGTATCGCCTTATAAATGTAGTGCGGGCCCGAAGGGGTGTATGGTGGACGGATGGGAAGTAAGTGGTGAACTACGGATATGAAAATATCAATCCGGTTGACGGAGAGTCATCACGGAAAGATATATAGACGGCATCGGCAAATGTGGAACTTAGCTCCTGAGAGCTTCTATATCCTTGAATTGTTTCTGGTTACAGTTTATTGGTGTTATTAATTACTTGCAAGATAATACCTGAATTGTTATTGGGCTTGTTATCTGAACTATGTGGTTGCATGTGTGTTCTTGGCCTCACGAGCGTTTTGCTCACCCTGTAGATTTGTTTTCCTTAACAAGTTTGAACTCGGAGGTAAAATGGAGAAGCCCTCTTGATGTACTTTTGTTTAGGGCTTGTTATTACTTTTGGTTATGCCTTTGGTTTTGGAATTGTACTTTTGGTATGGAAATGTGACCCTGAGAACTGTTACAGTTGGTATCAGAGCCATATGCCGACAATTGGGATCTTAAGTCCTTCGTCTGGAAAAGCCCCGAGCCTCTCGTTCGTGAAGAGTCACGAAGCGAAACTCTCCGTAAGGGATGCCCGCGTGCGGGTGGCAAGCTGATAGGTACCCCGTGATGTGACCCTTTGGACAAAATGTAATCTGTATTCTGAGGAGAATGGATGACTATTATTAAGTTTGAATACTTCCGCATTTAGTGTATCTAAATTATTGGCTTGTATTGTGTGGTCCGGCTATAAGTTGAATGGAATTGCTTGAGTCCTGGCGAGAGCTAGGCAGGCGTTCCGCGGATACCCTTTGGTTCGCCTTAGGGAGAAGTGGGGGCGTCACAATTTCGATATTTTCATCCTTTATAACTAGTTCAGTTCCATTGCCTATGCGGAGAAGATATTCTATAAAATTGGGATCTAATTTGGCTCTTGATAAGTATATATTTTACGTATTTTAAGTGTATTTTATTAGTTAGTTTTAGTATGTTTTAACTACTTTTATAGTTAATTAACTAAGTTTCTAGTAAAAATATGCATTTTATGGTTTAAGTGTGAACAATTGCATTTCGATGGATTTTAATGGTGAAAACTTTATATTTTTATAGGTTTAATGATTCAATCATCAATTGGAGTATTATGAGAAGATATTTCGATGATTTGAAGTAGTTTAAAGAAGATATGAAGTGCAAGAGAGGAAATGCAATCAAGAATAAAAGAAAGCAAGTTTCACAGTTTTGATATCTTGTGATATTTTGGCTATATCATAAGTTACAAGCATCAGATTGAGGTGGTTTTTAAATCATTTTGAAGATAAGAGATAGATCTACTTTTGGTATGAAGACATAAAAGTCCAGTTCAGTCATTTTCCTAGTTAAAAAGTCGAAATACAGAAGTGCAACTCTGTTGTCAAAAGCTGAAACAGAGCTCTGACTTGTTGATATATTTTGGTCATTTTTCAGTCCACAAAGCTTCAAATTGGATGATTATTGAGGCACTGGACTAACTCAAAGGGCTACAACTTTTTTATTATGCACAAGAGCTAGTTCGGCCTCCATCACTGAGAACATAGCAGTTGAAGTGGCGCTGAAGTGAAAATGCGACTATCCAATACACGACTTGAAGTCGCGTATTCATGAAGTCGCATATTCTCTTCTATATTCTGCAACTTGCTCATCAACTTGTCTTGCTTTCACACAACTTTTCCAACTCACTTTCAGCAAACAATTCCGACTGTATCTGATCAAGAAAGGTTGGAAAGTTGGAGAAACAAATCATGAGAGTTTCAAGAGTAAAAAATGATAACTAGAAACAACTTATTTGGCTCTTGAATCCTCTATAAATAGATGCCTTTGGAGAATATTTTTACAACTTTGGAAGGCTAGAGAAACTCATCAAAAATGTAGTCTTCACTAGAATTTTTTTAGTTCATTAGTTAGAGTAGTATAGTATAGTTAGTGTAGCTTTTCCTTCTTGTATTTGTAGTTAGATTTGGATGAAGATTGAGGAGCAAAAATGGAGAGTTTGAAATTCATGTGACAACGGTGACTTCTCTCCTATCACTTTCTCTTTTATATTTGATTTCATGTTTAGCTATAATACAAGTTTGGATCTTGTTTTTCATGTTTAGTTAGAGTTTGTGTCTAGAGTATGGATGAACTTTCTATATCTTATTAATGATGTTTATTTGGTTATGTGACGATATTATTTTCAGCAAGTTATTTATCACTTTTGCTTTTCTAATCATGATTAACCGGCCATTAGTCATGATTATCTAAAAGTGTTAAGTCTGTAATGAGAATTGAAATTTAACACTAGTTCAACGAAGTGATAAACCTAGAGAGTTCACTCACGAGAGTAGAGGAACACCTTTTTGGCTTTAGTGAGTTGTTTCATGTAATTTCATAGAAGAAATGAAGAAAAAATGAACTTGTAGTTAATTCATAACCAGGAGAGTAGATATGGTTTAGCTATAAGTATAGTTGATTCACTACGAGAGTAGATTTCACATACATGAGGAAATTACGCCATAACTAGCTAAGATAATAGCATTCACTTAACCGATAACTTTATTTGCAAGAATAGTAAGGAATTCCATACCTCTAGGAGTTTTCTAGTGTTATTTTCATTATTTTTATGTTTATGGTAGTCTAAATAATAAAAAAGTTCAAAAATCACCGGTAATTGAAATCTTCCCTGTGGGATCGATACCTAATACCCATATGCTCAATAAACGATTTGTATACTTACGAAAAATCGCGTGTGGGGTATTTAGGAATTATAAATGTAAAACTTGATTGTGTAATGAGCTAATTGTATATGTATACCCCGCGCACGTCAGCTTTCATTTTTACTTTCAATTGTTCTTTTGCAGTTCTAGCCAAATGTAAGATATTATTAAACTAGATTGTACAAAATCAGATTTTGAACCTCGAACAACAACTGGCAATACTTGTCTGAAATCTCTTCCAAAACCAATGACCTTTGATCCATAAATCTCAGAGGTATCCATTAGATTGCTGAATAATTTATCAACTCCCTCAATCCTAGCTTTATGTGTCGTTGGTGCTTCATCCCAAATTATCAGCTTGGCTTGTTGCAGTAACTAACGGGCGTGGGGTACACATATAACAATTAACTCATCCACAATTAAGTTTTATATTTATAAAATTCTAAATATCCCAGATACGTTTTTTTGTAAGTATATGAGTCGTAATTGAGTATAGAGTATTAATGGTCGAACCCATAGAGAAGATTGTCAATTATCGATGGTTTTCAAACTCGTTTATTATTTAGACTATCACAAGTGCAAGAAATTAAATCTACACTATAAATATGAGATAAAAGTAATAAAAATAACAATATAAAACTCCTAAAGATATGGAATTTCTAACTATTCTTGCAAATGAAATTACCGGTTAAGTGAATGCTATTATTTTGGTTAGTTATGACGTAATTTTCTAATGTATGTGAAACCTACTTTCATAGTGAATCAACTATACTTGTAATTAAATCATACTTATTCTCATGGTTATGAAATTAACTACAAGTTCATTTTTTCTATAAAATTTTATGAAACAAGCCACTAAAATCACAAAAGTACACTACTACTCTCGTGAGTGTACTCCATAAGTTTATCACTTTTTTGAACTAGTATTAAATCTCAATTCTCATTACAAACTTAACACCTTAGGATTATCATAATTAATGGCCGATTAAAAGTGATAAATAACTTGCTCAAATAATATCATCAAATAACCAAGTAAATATCACAAATAAGATATAGCAAGTTCATCCATAATTGTGAGGACTCGAAAATTCCTTTAGAATTTCCTCCTGTTTTTGAAAATTAATTTATATTTCCTTCTATATTTCTTTACTTTGACTATTTAACTATTTACTAGCCCTAAATTTCATGGTGATTTCATTAGTTGAGTCAAGAGTTTTACTTTTACTTTTAAATTTAGAGTAAGTTAGGGTTTTGGTGTATTTTGGTAGTGTGATCGATTGGTGAGGTGTATTCACTAAATTTGGTGGATAAGAGTCAGTATTAGGTAAGAGAAAGTGTGTGATTAGAAGTGCTAATAATAAGTTAGTGAATCATAAGTTAAAACAAAAGTACAAGGGAGTTAAGAGAAAAGACTTGAACCGACGTGCGCCGTTTGTTACCGGTTGAGTACACCGCTTGACCAATACTTTCTTACCCTAATCTCATTATTTTTATTTCATTAATTTCCCCTACATTAACCCTTAAGTCAGCCACCATTATTGACTAAGGAAAAGGAAAAGAATGACAAAATAGTTGGGTGACACTTGTCAACCATCAAGCTAAATTTTGACCAAGACTTTCCTTTAGTCTTTATCTTGCAATTTCACAACACAAATCTTTCATTCTCTCTTGTGAAGGCCAAAATTGAGAGAGAGAGAAGAGAGAAAACTTCCAAATTTTCATCTTGATTTTCTTGCTTGATTTGTGAAGAATCCAAAGACCAACCTTAATCCATACCGATTAATTTTGAGTTAAGCTTGGAGGGAAGCTTTTGGTGGAATTACTTCGGGAAGAAAGCTCTTTGGTTGCTTGTTATCTTGGGGTTTTGAGGTAAAATTTCTAAAAAACATCTCTTTTTACTTGTTTCTTGAGATTTATGCAAGATATGTTATGATTGAAGTTGAAGAAAGCATGTTTATGGTAATTTCATAGTTTTGCTAGGGTTTGGTGAAGTTGTTGCTAGGGTTTGGTTAATTTCCAGCTTAGGTATATGTTGGTTATAGTTAGTTTTATGGTTAAAATAAGTACTATATGTATCCTATATCTTGTGAACTTGATTGGGGCTGTCTTGTGGTGAAAGTGTAGCCTTGAAATGGCTAGAAAAATTGGTAAACACAAAGGAAGTGCTGCTGAAATTTTTTCCCGCAGGAGACTCTAAGCAGTCTTGGGAAATCTATCATATCTTGGTGTAGAAAAATCTAAATTGAGTTTTGTTTATTGCGTTTGAAACTAGATTCAGAGTACTTTCTACCATTAAAATTTCATAAATTTTCTCAATTCCTATGAATATCTGTGATTTTCCAAAGTTGACTGAATTTTCATTCCTGTTCTATCTTTCTACTGGATAAAGCAGCCAGTTGAGATTAGATTTTGACTGACTTGTGGACAGAATCTTACAAAGGTGTCTTCTGAGAAATTGTAATTCTTTGAATCTATTTTTCAAAGTATAAAATTTATAAATTTTGGACTTAAGAAACTTGAGATATGATTTTTCAAATAGCATCGCGCAAAATTAGAAAAAAATTCTGTTTTCCTAAAACTGTCCTTACTTTCATTTCCAACTTTAAGTTAGAGTTGTTAAATCATTTTGAGCTTGATTTATGATTGGAATGAGAAAATTCTTGGTTACTCATGTCCCTTGGGTCTAAATGTTCTCTTTTCACTCTAAAATCATATTTGCACTTTTGTACTAGTAGTTATTCGGATTTTCTTTGGTTCACCTAAACTTTGGATGGTTGAACCATAATATTTTCTTTTAGTTATTCTTAGGGTTTGTCGGTGATCAAGGGCATAATCCGGAAGGAAAGTTTTGATGTTATTTTACTTAAACTGGTGAGTGTTCTTTGCATATTGTGCTTCCAATGACTATGTGAATTGTTGTGAATGTTTGCTTGAATGTTAAATGTTTTTCAATGATTGTTAAATGAATTTTTGATAGGCGAGTGTGTACTTTATTGCACTCGACCTAAGTGAATGTGAAATTTTTAATGATTAAATGATTGAATGCAACTTGTGTGTGAATGTAAACCTTTTGGCTGAACTGGACCCTTACCCTTCGTTGCCAGTCGACTCGAGCCAGAAACGAATTCAGTCGGGCGGCTGGTGATCCTAGAACAATGTTTGGTATACTCGAGTATTACCACGAAATCTGGTGGAGAACTGGCCAGTGTATTCAATGCAATGATGTCAATGAACGAATGACAAGATCACTGAAGGAGTTTTCACTTGCAAACGTTTTCTAATGTCGGAGGGATAAGGAAAATGGTTGGCGAATGAATGAATGAATGACTTGAATGAATGGCTCCAAGTGAACACGTATCCTTCCAATGATTGAGTGTTTATTTCTTGAATGACTAGAAATTACTGTGCAAAGTATGCAAATTGTTAAATGTAATGTTTCCATGGTTTCCCTACCTGATTGCTTGTTTAGGAATCTCACTGGTCTTTTAGCTCATTCCTTTAGTTTTTATTTTCCTTATAGTAATGGAGGTCCGAAACAATTGAATGTGAACTAGAGTGTGTAACCCTCTTGTACTTATACTTTTGGTTGATAGGATATATTTTGACATTTGACGTTGTATCATACTTTTGACTTTTGGGTTGTAAATAAGTTTGCATTTTGGTTGAATGGTAGAACTTAAATGTTATTTTGGAGCCTTGAATGATTAATCTTGAGAGTTGTTTGAGTGAGCGAGTGAGTCTTGGCGAGAGCCAGGCAGGCGGTCTGCCAAACCCTTGGATACGCCAAAGAGGGAGGTGGGGTCGTCACAATAATTCTAGGCATAAACTTTAGCAAACATGAAAACAAACACTAAACTTGAATTATAGTTAAACATGAAATCAAATACAAAAGAGAAAGTGATAGGAGAGAAGTCACCCTTATCACATGAGATCCAACTCTCCATCTTTGCTACTCAAATTTTCATCCAAATCTAGCTACAAATACAAGAAAATAAACTATTTTAACTGTACTATACTAATGAACTAAGAAAAACTAGTGAAAATTACATTTTTGTGGAATTTCTCTATCCTTCCAAAGTTGTGAAAATGTTTCCCAAAGGCCTCTATTTATAGAGGAATTCCATGTACAAGATAAAGTGTTAAATCATGTTAGGATTCTCCTTGAGCCCATAAACAAGTTAGATTTGAGTTGTAAAGCTTTTTTGGCAACGGTCTGGTCTGTTTCCACCGAAATTCTTATAGAAAAATGGGTCAAAAAACTTGTGTGCGCAAAGCACAAGTTGAAGAGCAAGTTGCAGGTTTGTTTTGAATAATACACACAACCCGAGATCGCGTATTGTGCCCACATTTTGCCTTTTTGCAGGTTTGCTCATTTCTGGTCAAGTCTTCTCTTTGCTCTATTTTTGGTCCAATTTCACTCAATATATCCTTGATTATGAAGGCTAAACTAGCTCTTGTGTAAAACATGAAAGTTGTAGCCATTTGAATTAGCTTTCCAATGAATTAAGAATTATCCAATTTGGAGTTTTGTGGACCAATAAATGACCAAAATACTCTTGACTAGTCAACCCTTATTTCAGCTTTTGACAATGAAAAATGCACTTCTATATTTTGATATTTTGACAATGAAAAAGACTAAAATTAGACTTCCATTCTCATTACTAAAGTAGATATATCTCTTAACTTCAAAATGGTTTAAAAATAATCTCAATCCAATATTTGTAACTTAAGATATAGTTGAAATACCACAAGGTATCAAAGTTATAAAACTTCTTCCTTTTATACTTGATTGCATTTCCTCTTTTGCACTTCATATTATTTTTAAATCCTTTCAAATCATTAATAATTATCCAAATATCATTTTAATTTACTTCATTTGATGATTGAATCTTTAAACCTATAAAAATATGAAATTTGCATCATTAAAATTCATAGAAATGTAATTTTTACACTTTAGACCACAAAATGCATATTTTCATTTGAAACTTAATTAATTAGCTAAAACCATGACGAAAAAGCACCAAAACTATATAATAAAATACACTTAAAACACGTAAAATATGCACTTATCA
>NC_040040.1:27855935-27903681 GCF_003713205.1 Coffea eugenioides | reverse complement strand
TTTACATCAAAAGGCACAATGTGAAGGATAAGTCTGAACAACCTCTATCTGCAGATAAAATCCAGAACCCCGAATCTCCAAGTGCAAAAGGGGAAAAAGTGATATTTTCGAAGTCAAAAGAGGAAATTCATGAAGAAACTGATGTTTCATTGTTAAACAATGAATCAGTTGTCTTTCGCTGTCCCCTCAAGTCAAGAATGGAACCGGGACAGTCACCTGCAATTCAGCATGAAGTTCTAAAAGGTTTGACTCTTCCGGTAGCTCATCTTGATACAAAAAATGCATCATCTTCTCAACTTAAAAGGTCTAACTTTTTAAGCAAACAATCTGAAATTGAACAAGACACCATACCAAAGTCAAGAACCAAAGAAGGTTTTGATCCTATCGCTTATAAGCTTCTCGCTAAGGCTGGATACGATCTCAAAGAATTTGCGGTGTTAAATCTACAAGTGACATGATTCATGGGTTGAATCCTACCCAAAAGATGTTGAAGGAAAAGGGATACGCCGTTGAAAATCTCAAATTTGGCCTTGGCTACTCCTCTCCTACACCAATCTGCATCAAGATCAATAGAGTTAGTAGCCAATATATTGCTGTGGAAGATGAGTCTTCTCAAATAGTTGGTAAATTTCAAGCTTTTCACGAAAAGGAGAATAAAACTCCACGGGTATCTGTTTTTAAGAGATTAGGACCACAAAGAAGACAAAAACCTCAAAACTCTCATAAGAGTAAAGAAAAAATGGCAAAGTCATTGCAAAATCTTGAAGAACCTTCTAATTGTCCTCGTAAATTTGGTAGCATCATTCCTTCGAGAATGAGAAGATGCACAGACCTTGTAATAAAGTGTGGGACTGAATTGAGGGTCAGGGAGCATACCGTGGTGTACACAAGACCAAAAGAGGATGATGAAGAGAGTGTTGCTTCATGCAATCATATAACCATAATTGACGGTGACTCGCCTGAAGAAGAAGAAGATGCTGAAAACGCTCCACCTGAATTGGAGGAAGGTATTAAGGCCACTGTGGATGATCTAAAGGAGATCAATCTTGATACTTCAGAGGACACACGTCCAATATATGTAAGTGCTTCACTGAGTCCTGACGAAGAGAAGGCATATATTGAACTCTTGCGGGAGTATTAAGATGTTTTTGCATGGACTTATAAAGAAATGCCGAGTTTAGATCCAAAAGTGGCCGTCCACCATTTGGCTATTAAAAAGGGAGTTCGACCTGTGAAGCAAGCACAATGGCGATTTAGACCCGATTTGATTCCGTTGATCGAAATTGAAGTCAATAAACTCATTGAAGCCAGGTTTATTCGTGAAGTTAAATATCCCACATGAATTTCGAGTATCGTGTTGGTGCGAAAGAAGAATGGGAAAATCCGCATCTGTGTCGATTTTAGAGATCTTAACAATGCTTGTCCTAAAGATGGCTTTCCTTTATCGATGACTGAACTCATGATTGATGCAACTACTGGGCATGAAGTTCTGTCGTTTATAGATGTCTCTTCTAGATATAATCAAATTCGATTGGCACCTAAGGATGAGGAGCTCACTGCATTTCGTACTCCTAAGAGTATTTATTGTTATAAAGTAATGCCCTTTGGTCTCAAAAATGCTGGAGCCACATATCAAAGAGCAATGCAAAGTATCTTTGATGACATGCTTCATAAAAATATTGAGTGTTATGTGAATGATTTAGTTGTTAAATCAAAGAAAAGAAGTAATCACTTGGAGGACTTGAGACAAGTATTTGATCGGTTGAGAAGGTATCAACTCAAAATGAACCCTCTCAAGTGTGCATTTGGAGTCACGTCGGGAAAATTTCTTGGTTTTGTGGTTCGCCATCGGAGTATTGAAATTGATCAGGCCAAAATTGATGCTATATTGAGGATGCCTGAACCTCGTGACATTCATGAATTGAAAAGTTTTCAAGGGCGATTGGCTTATCTGCGGAGATTTATCTCAAATTTAGCAGGAAGGTGTCAACCATTTAGTTGCTTGATGAAGAAAGACGTGTCATTTCAATGGGCTGAGGCATGTAGTAATGCATTCAATAGCATTAAGTCTTATCTTATGAAAGCACCTGTTTTGGCTGCACTTATACATGGAAAGCCATTACTTCTTTATATTACTGCCCAAGAACGCTCAGTGGGGGCATTGCTTGCACAAGAAAATAATGAAGGAAAAGAAGTTGTCTTTTATTATTTAAACAGAATGATGACCCCAACGAACTAAACTATTCACCGATTGAAAAGTTGTGTCTATCTCTTATTTTTGTAATACAGAAATTAAAACACTACTTTCAAGCACATAGCGTGAGGCTCATTTCCAGGGCGAATCCCATAAAATATGTGACGAGCAGACCAGTACTATCCGACCGTCTAGTTAGATGGTATCTTCAACTACAGCAGTTTGAAATTATTTATGTGCCTCAAAAGGCTGTGAAAGGACAAGTTTTGGCAGATTTTCTTGCTGATCACCCGATACCTGCTGAATGGGAGTTAAGTGATGACCTACCAGATAAGGATGTACTTCTTGTTGAGATTCGCCCACCATGGAAGATGTATTTTGATGGTGCGGCTCATCGTCATAGGGTTGGATTGGGGATTGTATTTGTGACTCCTGATGGAGGGATAATGTTATACTCTTTTACCCTAAATCAACATTGTTCAAACAATGTCGCTGAGTACCAAACTCTCATACTCGGACTTGAAATAGCTGTCGACATGGAACAGTTGGACATTCAAATCTATGGTAATTCTCAATTAGTGGTTAACCAACTTTTGGAAAGTTATAAAGTCAAAAAGTCCGAATTAATTCCGTATCACAAAGACGCAACGCGACTTATGAGGCGGCTTGGAGGTGCAAGTATTAAGCATGTTCCTAGAAGGAAAAATAAGCAAGCTGATGCATTAGCTGCGCTAGCCTCTTCACTTACCATGCCGAATCATGAGATACAAGTTCGTGTATGTCAAAAGTGGGTAGTTCTATCACTAATTGATGATGAAGATATTGAAGGAAGCAATGCTCATGTGGTCTCAACCTATGAAATTGACAAAGAAGATTGGAGACAACCCCTCGTTAATTATCTCAAGTATCAAAAATTACCTGAGGAGCAACGTAGGAGAACTGACATCCGTCGTCGTGCCCCTCGTTTTATCTTGTACAAGGATACGCTGTACCGAAAATCATTTGAAGGTGTACTGTTGCACTGTTTGAGCGAAGACGAGGCATATCGGGCGATGCACGAGGCACATTCTGGAATATGTGGAACTCATCAATCCGGCCCCAAGTTACATTTTCGAATTAAAAGGATGGGCTACTATTGGCCTACTATGGTCAAAGATTGCATAGAATATGCTCAAAGATGTCAACCTTGCCAGTTTCATACAAATTACATTCATCAACCACCTGAGCCGTTACACCCGACCGTTGCTTCTTGACCTTTCGATGCTTGGGGTCTTGATGTTGTGGGGCCATTACCAAAGTCGTCCGATCAACATTTATATATATTGGCTGCGACCGACTACTTTTCTAAATGGGCTGAAGCCATACCGCTCAAGTAAGTTAGAAAGGAAGATGTGGTGAATTTTATTCGTGTGAATATTATTACCGTTATGGAGTTCCTCGGTACATTATCACTGATAATGAAAAATCTTTCTCAAATAACTTGATGGATAAGTTGTGTGAAAAATTTCATCTCAAGCAACGCAAGTCCTCCATGTATAATGCCCCCGCCAATGGCCTTGCATAGGCATTCAACAAAATTTATGTAATTTGTTGAAGAAAGTGGTGGCTAAATCAAAGAAGGATTGGCACGAAAGGATAGGCGAAACTCTTTGGGCTTATCGCACCACATATCGAACTCCAACGCAAACCACACCATATGCCTTAGTCTATGGTGTAGAAGCTGTCCTGCCTCTTGAGCAATAAATTCCTTCTTTGAGAATTGCTATCCAAGAAGGGCTCACTGAGGAAGAAAATGTTCGTCCGCGCCTTGACGAATTGGAAGTTTTAGATGAAAAGAGATTAGAGACCCAACAAAATCTCAAATGCTATCAAACCCGTCTCTCTAGAGCTTTTAATAAGAAAGTTCAGCGCCGCTCCTTTCAAGTTGGGGACATGGTACTTGCCGTTCGAAAGCCAATAGTTATGACTCATCGCACTAAAGACAAATTCGTTTCTAAATGGGATGGGCCATACGTTGTCCGAGAAGTCTACACGAATGGCGCGTACAAACTGGTGGACAAAGATGGCGTAAAAGTTGGTCCTATAAATGGAAAATTCATGAAGTTATACATGCCATAAAAAAAATGAAATACTCCATGACGCATGAGTCTAAACTGCCTGTTGCTCCAGACCCGCATGAGCTAAAACTGTGGATAACAACCACCAATAGTGTAGCACGTGGTTAAACTGCTGACACACTCCATCAAATCTAAGGTTGTAAACAAAAGGATACTCCTGACCCGCAAGAGTTTAAACTGTGAACTGTGGGAATTATGTGTGACTTGATTTCCTTTTGGGATACATAGGCAGCTTAGAAGGTATCTTCTAAGTTCAGTTACAATCCTATAAAACTAAAACGTTTGCCTGGATAATTCTTTTGTGCAAAAAAAAAAAAAAGAGCGGTTCTCTTTAGGACGGTTCAAATTGTTTAGCAGCATATACTTGAAAGTATGTTGTTCAGATTATCAAAATTATTTGGATAGTAATCTTTTCAAGTATGATCAAAATTATGCAGAAATGGAATTTTTCATACTACGGTTGATAGCCTAAAATGGTGGCTATCGAAAGAGTAAGTAAAAACGAGGACGTCTACAAGAATGTGATGAAAAAGAAAAAAAATCAAATTTCATTATGAAGTGCTTGTGCTCATAGCTACACGCTTTGAGCAATTAACAAAAGATGAAATTTGAAACAAAGTAAATGATTGCAACTATTCCTAAAATTCAAATGATGACAGCTCCTTTCAGTTGTTTTCAAGTAATGCTTCCATCTTGTCTAAAGTTTGACTCTCCTCAGCAAGTAGGGGCGGAGAATTCTCAATCTTTCGGATTTCATTTCATAAGTTGACCATCACACCTTGCACTCAGGTAAACTCATCTTGCTCTTCTCGTAGCAGTGAAAGTGTCTCCTTCCTATGAGTATCCAAGAACTCAAGTCGATTCCTCAACTCTACTTCTTCACCATCAATCTCCTTAAGTTTCAACATGTGCGTTGAGATCTTTTCCGCTTGTTGTTTCTCCTTACTCTGAGTATCCCTAAGATGTTGGGTGGCCGTAGAAAGCAACTCATCATATGATTCAGCTGAAATTTTGTTTGAAAGAGAAGATTTCACTGCGACGTAATGAGCTGCATTTGCAAAGAAAGCCTTTAAAAGGCCTTGCAAATTTGAGATATCCGTGGCATTGAAGCTTTGCATTTCCTCCATGATTTCGCTTGCTTTCATTTCAAGAGCAGGTATGCGCTCCAAGGCTGTTTGAGATATCATCACCTTCAAATTATTCCACAACATTTGGATATAGTCTCGACGGCATGTTGAGATCACACTTTGGGGGCAAAATTCAGACACTTGATGTGCCCTTGGCCACGATGGTGGATCAAAAATTTTGAGTTTCTTTTTGGCCGATGGAGTCATATGTTCCGCCTTCTATGGCATGATTTGCTGAATCACATTTCCATCATCTATTGTGTTTTTGGAATTCTCACTAACACCCTTTTGTTAGGTAGAACTGACCACTTTTTTGGCCAAAAGTTCAAATGCAATAGGTCCTTCAACTGATGCTTGGCTTAGTTCTCCATTATCAATGAAGATCAAATCTTGATCATCCAACTGTAGGGAAAACGTTATGAGACAAATCATGAATATGAAATTAACAAGCAAATTTCAAATGCTAAATTAAAGAAGGCAAGGAGGGTCCTTACAATATTGGCACGGCTTATACGAAACACAGATATATCCGGAATGTCTTTAAAGAGTTTTTTAGGATCTAAACCAATATCATCCAAAGGAAGAGTCATTACCTTGGACTTCTTGCGCTTCCAATGCTGGTCCGTGCTAGTGGATTGCTCATCCTCCTCATCAAAAGGCTCGCTCCTCTTCCTCTTATGTGAATTGCAAGAATCATGATCAATAGCTTTCACAATTTTTGAAAGAAGATGAAATGAAGTACCCTTAGAAAATTGTTCATTAGGAGTAAGGTTCTCAGGGGTAGCAACCTTGTTGCTTGAACTCTTCAAAATTTTCTTCTCGCTTCTCACAGTCTTTTGCTTCATCTCAAGACTATTGCCAACCTTGGAAGGATTGTTCAGATTTGCAAGTTCCTTCCCTTTTGACTTCTTTTGCACCCCATTTGATTGGACACTCTTAATCAAAGCATCACGCCCTTTCTCATGTACCATAGACCACCATGTTTGAAAGTCTGAAATTGTGTGCTTGCTAGAATTCAATGGATAGTTAGGAAAAAGTACCTTTGACTCTGTTTTACTGCGAATGGCAGTGCGCCAGAGTATTCAACTCAAGTCATAATTTGTGGAACGAATATCTGCCCCGAGTTCCTGTGGAGGAACTTGATAAACCCGAATTGCCGTGCGAATCTATATGGACTATATGGCTCAACAAGAAAATTCCTTTCAGCATGCAAAACTAAGTAATTTGAGCAGACGCTTACAAAATAACTTAGTTCAAGATTCGCTAATTTGTCATTGTCATTAAAAAGTTCATTGCGGTTCTTCACAAGAGAAGTGATTCCCCAAGTTGCTTTGTCTCCCTGATGAATGAGGTCGCGAGCACTATTTTCATCAAAGTATCGTGCACCACCCTCTCCAGAATAGTTGGTCATGGTGGGTCCAGACATGGTATTTGGAGTCAAATAATGGGTAGAGAAATAACTTGCTCACCAAGCATATACGTAGTGCACCGGAAAAGTCGCACGTGCACACTCTGGAGTAGCTGAGTTTGAAATTTTATCGAACCCACTGTATATGTTTAGCAGGACATGAACAACAAGGCAAGTCTTACGACTGGCAGCCATCATACTAGCCATTTTGAAAGTAAATGATCAAATATAATGGAGGTCTTCATCTAGTAAAGCAAAAACACAGAGCCAACAAGATATAAATGCTGCAAGATAGGCCTCTTCCCGCAAGTGAAGTTTAACTTCGACGGTATCAAATACGCTATTGTCTTGACTTGAAAATTTGCGTGGTTGTCCAATTTCGCCATCCGAATTTTAGGTCGCTTGAGCACGAGATGCCCTCTTTATCCTTCTCTGCTTTGGCTTTGAGTACCTGGTTTTGCCTTTAAACCAGAAGTTAATCCATTGGGCAGCAGAAACTCCAACTTTGTTGGATTTCCCATGTTGAAGATGATGTAAGGCTGCGAACAAATACTTACAGTTTTGTGGAATATGCCTTAATTTCTTTTCATTAACTCTAGTTAGCTCCTCCGCACATGGGATTACCTCTTCATAGATACCCCCGATGATTGGAAGTCCCCCTAACTTGTGCAAGTCCCAAAGTGAGAGAGACAATTCACTGACAGATGTATGCAAGGTATTAGTATTCGGGCACCACGCCTTGCAGAATGCTTTAAGTACATGGGGATTCCTATCGTATGTGAAAAGCGAGGCATATAAGGTGTCAAACAAGTAATTTTCACGGAGCACTTGTTTACTCCTGCCGAGAATATCTTCCAACCACTCCCAGTAATTCTTGATGTAACTGAATGCACTACTGAGTCTCAAGGAAGGACCCCAGTGTGCATCTCCATCTATGATCCGCCTGTCAAGGGTTTGAAAGGGAGTTGTCCTTGGCTCCTTACTATGAATAAGGAATCTCAAGTAGTGGACTTTCGTGCCGTCATCTTGAGAAAGTTCAAGTGACCAGTCCTTCAATTCTGGGTACTGGTGAGAAGGCCACTTACCAGAGTAAGTTCCTTGTATAGGGGGATGCACCAATAATTTCGTTCCTTTGTCACCAGAGTCACCATCGCTGTCAGCGATAAGGAGATACTTTTCGTTTGAAGATGTGACTTCCTTGAACACCACCATGGTATCAAAATCAATCTGCAACAAAAGCAAGGAAAAGAAAATTTGGTTAAAATAGCATGATCGAAAGTAGTAAAGGGACTTCTCGAGTTTTGGTAGGTTCTCATTGAAGTGGGTAATCGCGCTTCCTTCTTTGTACTCCTCAAACCATAATAGGCTCTTGTGGGAGTTTGCGGTTGCACCTTCTTCAAATATTGGTAGCACCTCCTTCTTTGTACTCCTCAAGCCATAATATGGCTCTCGTGGGAGTTTGCGGTTGCACCTTCTTCAAATATTGGTAGCACCTCCTTCTTTGTACTCCTCAAGCCATAATATGGCTCTCGTGGGAGTTTGTGGTTGCACCTTCTTCAAATCGAGTGTCCACCATACCTTCTTTGTACTCCTCAAGCCATAATATGGCTCTCGTGGGAGTTTGCGGTTGCACCTTCTTCAAATTGAGTGTCCACCGTGTATGTTGTAACGAGGGATCCTCTCTTCGTGGCAAAAAAAAAAAAAGGCATTGACAAAAAATAAAAGCCATAAAATATGTGAATTACCTTGGCGTTTTGAATTCCAAGAGCTATGATCCTAAACTTATGGACACAATTGGAACGTCAATTTGCGCAGCAAGAAGTGTCAACGTCAGCTGCAAAAAAAAAAATCTCAAAAAAAAAAAAGAAAACATTTTTTTTCTTCTTTCCAAGGAAGAATAAATCAAGTTTTGACAAATCTCAATGAAATTTGGCGAACATCTGTTACTCGACCAACATGTAGTTTTCAAAAGGTAGTAAAGATGATTACCTTTAGGGTGCACATGTGAAGCAGGTTTCTTTCTCAAATATTGTGGTAGTCTTTAGTAAAGATGTTTGTCACAGTTTCAAGACAAAAACATGTCTTGTGCAGCTTTTATAAGGTGCTTGGATGAATCATTTTAAGAAGTTTTAAATTTCGGGCAGCTACTAAATTCAATGATTACCATTTAACTTTTTGGAATCACATGAATTTGGTTCCTAAGATTAACTTCAAAAGCTGAAAGTCGGTTTAGGAAGCTCTTGAAATTCGGCAGTCAGAGGTTGCCAACATTTAACTTTTTGGAATCACATGAATTTGGTTCCTAAGATTAACTTCAAAAGCTGAAAGTCGATTTAGGAAGCTCTTGAAATTCGGCAGTCAGAGGTTGCCAACATTTTTGGAATCACATGAATTTGGTTCCTAAGATTAACTTCAAAAGCTGAAAGTCGGTTTAGGAAGCTCTTGAAATTCGGCAGTCAGAGGTTGCCAACATCTGTTTTGGAAGTACATTTTCGATTTAGGAAATGTTGAAACTTTGCGAATTCCATATTGCTAAGTGGCAAAAGCAAGATTTGGTAGTCAGCGACCTAAGAGCAAACTCCAAATTTCGGCATATGGTTTTCACGCAGAAGCCCACATCGCATAACGAGATGGGAGTTTCTAATTTTGACTGGTCAAAGCTATGGTCTGGTATTGTGGGGCAGCATTTCCAAAGACTACTAAATTAAGAATTGGAAGATTCAAAGTGGAGACTCGTGACAATTGCCTACTCAATTGGAATTTGAGATACAATTCTTCAATTGATATGAATGATTCTTTGCTAGACAAAAAAAAATGGGTCACCCATATGCCGAACGCTTGAAGTATTTAATTTGGTTTGACTTTAAGTCAACAGTAAAGAGATTGATACTTCAAGTCTTGCGTCCAGAAGTCTTGCGTCCAGCGATTGCACGCAATGCTTCACCAAGTCTTGAAGTGGGGGCATTTGTAGACAAAGGAAATTTATTTAATTTATTTAGTCAAGATTTATTTAAATTAAATTGATCTTGATTAAATTAAATTAAATTATAGAAGTTCATTATGTTTTGAACTTGTAAATTGGGCCAATATTATATGGGCTATTAAATCAAATTAAATTTGTAATGCCCATTTAAGTTAGAGTGAATTAATTAATTTATTAGTTCACAAGGGGCTATTTAGGTTGGCCCACTATTTAAGCCCAAGTTAAATGGGTTTCTTAACTTACAAGTTACCCACAATACAGGAGGATTCCGGAGGGTTTTCTTGAAGACCTAGCCTACATATTTTGGCTATAAATAGAGGTCTTCCCTCAAGGCAAAGATAGAGAAAAATCCCTAACATTCGGAGAAATTCTGTCAAATTCTCTCAAGAGCTTTTCCTTCTATCCAAGTCCAAATCAAGTCAAACAAATCCTCTTGCCATTGGTGTTGAATACTTAAGAGTTCCAAGTGTTCGACGTCATCATCAAGTCAATCGTTTTCTACGCCGAAATTGTAGGAAACACCCTTTCGATTGGAGAACAAGCCGTTCGACCCTTCAATTGAAGCTATTCAAAGAGAAGAATCAGGGGATTAATTTCTTTGATTCAAGAATTTTCAGAGATTGTAACCTACTTATTATTTAATTTAATAAATTTGATATTTGTGCAAGTTTTCTTGTCTTTTATTTTAGGCAACAAAATTTGTGCTTACAGCCATAGCTGATGACAGATTTTGTACGTGGCTTTTGGTTGAACAATCTACTGAAATTAGGTGTTATTTGCACTGGTTTAAGTTGGACCAAATGTATGTTACTTATTTAGTGCTTTAAGCAAGTGAAAGATGGAGTTTTGCTAAAAATTGGAGGTAATATTGCTGGAATTTTTGTAGTTGGCCGAGGTGATGATGAAATAAGCTTCTATGATGTTTATAGAGAATCTAAGGTAACTTGTTATATCTATTTATATATGTAATGGCTTCTAATTAGTTAATCTTGTCTTCACAAGCATTTTAAAAGCTATATAACTTGAGAGGTTGGTATAGTAGAATAAAATTTAAACTACAAACAGTTTAGAATCTAACTAGTTAAACGGGAACCAATGGAGTGCACCTATGCTTGAATCTTAAAATCTTAAGTAGAAAATAGTTTAATCCTAATTTAAATATTTATAAATTATAACCTTAAAGTATATGTATATTTCTTGGTTAAAATGATAAAGTCAATAAGTTTCGAAATAAAAGGTAGAATGAATAGTGAATATATATTATATGTTGTATTTTAAGGTCAAACTTGATTTTAATAGTTTAAATAATTGGGTAATAAATAATAAGTGAACATCTACAAATCGCGTATTTACTTTGAAATTGTTAACTTGCTTCAGGAAGTAGTTGTGAGCCAGGAAACAACCCCGAAACCCGAGAGTAGTTATTTAAATATTTGGTGAGTATTGCCGAACTATGTGCTTAACTGTTTATGTTTCTTAAATGAAATTATGTGATAAATGTACTTATTATGAATATTGCTAGCGATTCCTTGTGATGTGTAAATCAATTGTCCCTCGCCTTCTAACTCGGGGGTGTACTTTATCGCATTCGATTTAGCTGAGTTTGAAGATTGATAATTGACCAAATGCTACTGTAAGTGTGCATGAATGTAAGCCGTATGTGTACTTTATCACACCGGTTGAATTGGACCCCAAAATCTTCTGTTCAACGGACTATTCAAACCAGCAAAAGGGCTTGATAGGATAGGACGGAAGATTTGGGTAACTGTTTGGTATATTCGAGTATTACCTAGAAGTTAGGAGATTATTTAATTGATTATTAAACGTAGGGGATTGTTTATTGTTTTGGAAGACATAAAGGGGTGAATTGACGGAGAGTGTCTTGAACATCCACTATCTATGAACCATTTTGATTTCTTAATGATGTTCACCAAGTTCACCTACACAAGAGTTCAAGAAATAATATTTGGTGCCCTTTAATTTTTGGGTTCTCGAGAGTTAGTATCATGTCTAACTATCCACATGCATTTCATGCCTCTTCTCATGTTCATTCTTACATAACAATTGCTTTTCATGTGACCTTTTTTACAACAAAAACTACACATAACCAACGAGTTATTTGTATGGACAGGTTTAATAAATATTACTTGTTTTCTCTTATAAATGGTAAATTCATTTGCACTAGAATTTAACTTCTTCTCATGAGTGTCAAGATGAGACTTTGATCCATTCCCTTGAAAATAATTTTATTTTTTTGTTGGAGCTACACATTTAGATTGCCCATTTTTCTTTCAAATCACCTTGTTCCTTTTTAAACATTTCACAAAGTTTTGTCTTTCTAACAAGCTCAATATGTAGATCAGTCTCACCCTTTTTAAAGTAATCATTTTCAGTTTTCAACTTTTTGTTTTGTTGAAAAAGAATTTGCATTGTTCTGAAAAAGAAAACTAATTTTTTGTTTTAATTTCTTGTTTCTAACATAAGATTCTTTCAAACTATCATGTAGTCTCTCAATGAAGGATTTAAGATCATCTTTAGTTTCATCATCACTTACAAATTGAGCATTACAAGTAGTTATTTCATCATCATCAATGGTCATGAAAGTCATTTGAATAGATTCTTCTTTCTCTTCAATGTCACCATTGAAATTGCACTCATTCCATGTGATTTGAAAGTTGTTGAATTTTGGTTTTCTTTCAACTTTTCCTTCTTTCTTCTTTTTCATTGGGCACTCACTCATGTAGTGTTCAGGTTGGCCAAATTTATAGCATTTGTCATTTTATTTTTTGTTGGCCTCTTATTTTTCTTTGTTTCTTGCATTGTTGAATTGATTGGAAACGAATTATTAGGTCCTCCTTTTCTGAATCTCCTTTTGTTGAGAATTCTCTTGAAATATTTTGTGGTGAGAGTAAGATCATTGTCATCAACGTCCATATCTTCTCTATCCAGTGAAACTGTGTCATCCTTATCTTGAGATGCTTTTAAAGTAATGCTCCTTTTTACCTTTGCATCTTCTTCTTCTAGTCCGTTGATCTTAAGTTTCAACTTATAAGAAGTTAGAAAGTTTATAAGAGATTCAATAGACATTGAGTTCAAATCTCTTGCCTTTTCAATAGCAGTTACCTTGCTCACCCAATCTTTGGACAAAATATTCAAGATTTTTCTATTTTTCTCTCCTAATGAGTATTCCTTTTCTAGAACTTCTAAATCCTTAATAAGATCATTAAATCTACACTACATTTTATCAATATTTTCATGAGATTTCATCTTAAATGACTCATATTTGGTAACTAAGATAGATTTCTTTTGTTCTCTCACATTCTTGCTACCTTCATGAATTTCTCTCAGTTTGTCCCAAATTTCTTGGGTTGACTTACAATTTTTTATTCTAATAGATTCATTTGAGTTTAAAGTACTATATAACACATTCAGAGCTTTTGCTTGCAAGGTGAGATGAGCTCTATCGTCTGCAGTCAATTCATTTCTTGTTTTTGGTCTAGATCTATGAGTATTTTCATCTATTATAGAGGCATCATATGGACCTTCATTAACAATAAATCACAATTCAATATCAATTGATTGCAATAAATAATCATTCTTTCTTTCCAACTTACATAGTTTGACCCATTAAATAATGGAGGTCTAGTTACAGATTGTCCTTCAAAAAATATGGCATTGTTGGTTGTCTTCTTTACTCCTAAACCGCTTGAACTTAATCTCTAGGAAACCAAATTCTAATACCAATTGTTAGTCCCAAAGACAACCTAAAAGGGGAGTGAATTAGGTTGATTAAAAATCTAATCAAGTTAAAGGAACTTTTTGCTCAATATGAAATTTTATCTCTTTTCTAAGTGATCACACAATGAATTAATCAATGAAAAAGTAATATCACTTGAGAGAAGAAGAAATAAGCAATTGAGATTCACAAAATGATAAGTAAATAGGGAAGAGTTACAAACTAATTGACTACCAAGCTCCTCTTGAGTTTGAAGACCAATTCACTAGACAAACTTTTTCAAGTTGATGAAATACAATCAATCTTGTATACAAAGGAAGACTCACTTCCTCTTTACCCCAAACTACACTCGGTCAAGTTAGGAAGTTTTACAATCACTCAGGATAACCCTCACAAAACTACACTATTGAAGTATTTCTTCACAAATGAAAAGTTTACACGAATCTTACACCACAAAGAGTACAAATGTTTCTTGGAAAGTATTTTCTTATTAAAACTACTCTTGATTTCTTGTATTCTTAGTGTGTAAAAGTTCTTTTTAAGTTTCTGATCATGCACTATTTATATGAGACCAAAAAGTGCTTCATTAATTCTTCCAACGGATAGAAGATAACTAAAGAGCCAACTAATGAAGCCAATTCTTTGGGACATCCGTTACTTCTAATGCTTGCGTTCGAAAACAGACAGAGAGTTTGAAGGAATATCTTAATTCTTTCGGACGTCCGGTAATAGAGTTCTTCGTGCATCCGAAAGTAGGCAGAGAGTTTGAAAGATTATTTCAATTCTTTCGAACGTCCGGTGAAAATGTTCTGCGTTCGATATGATCTGCACTGTTTATTGGCCGTCCGGTATTGTCTTTGCGAGCGTCCAACCGCTTTCATCTTTCTTTATCTCTTTCAATTGCTCTTATTCTTTGAATCAAGTTGCTTCATAGCTGAAAGGATTTCTTATTGAAAAGATATTAGTATCATCCAATTGTTTTGTAAACATCAAAACACAGGGACCGAGATCAACAAATATATTGTTTACTTTCTTTTCCAAAGTTGACCTATCAAACCACTCTCTTCTCCAGAATCCCAATCATTTTTTTTTAAATTTACATTCAACTCTTTTTTCTTGATTTTCCTAAAATCATGTCAAATTCAACAAACAAAATTACATTAAATATCATGTAAACACAAAGAACAAGTTTCAATTTATATCCAAGAATCAAGAGTCTATAGATCAAATACCAAAGGGTTAAATACTAAAAAGTCCCTTATGATTTATCGAATGTTCAACTTAATTCCTTATAGTTTAAAAATCTATATTCTAGCCTCTCGTAATTTTAACTAAATTGAAATTTGGATAGAAACCATCTAAACTAATAGTTGTATGTGAAATGTCAGAATTACCCTACATAAATAATAGGATTAAATGCCAAAAAATTTCTTGTGGTTTGGCGAATATTCAACTTAACTCTCTATAATTCAAAAACCTACATTCTAGCCTCCCACAGTCTTAACTAAATTGAATTCGTTGCATTGGCCTTTTCCTAATTCATTGAAACATTCCTATCATAGCCATTTCCCGTATTGGAAGAATATAGCTATTAAAGGATTCATTAGATTGCATACCATGAGGAGTTAGAATGTAGGTTTTCAAACCTTAGAGGGTAACTAATATTATTAAAGGACTTATTGTTAGAGGACTTATTGAGATTGTTTACCATGAGGAGTTAGAATGTAGGCTTCCGAACTCTAGAGAGTTAAGAATATAGTTATTAAGGAACTCGTTGAAATTGCTTATTACAACAGTTAGAATGTAGGTTTTCGAACTATAGGGAGTTAAATTGAACATTCAACAAATCATAAAGGATTTTCTGGTATTTAATCATATAATTTAGAAAGGATAATTCTGACATTTCACGTGCAATTATTAATTTAGATGGTTTCTATCAAATTTTCAATTTAGCTAATACCATGCAAGCCTAAAAGGTAAGTTTTCAAGTTATAGGGAGTTAAGTTGCATATTTAGCAAATCATAAGCAACTTTTTAATATTTAATCCAATACCACATCCATTGATTTCAGAGCCTCTTCCATTTCTTAACACTATAAAATATTTTTCCTTCTTCATCATGAACACTACCACCTTCTACCACAGTACTCCTTATCATCACCAAATCCTCTTAAGGCAAACACAAAAGCCCAACCCCTCTCCAATGTTGTTATCATCTTTCTTCCTCTTTTTTATTCTCTCAATTACAAGCACGTACGCCAAAAAAAGTGAATAAACTTGACTGCTTTTGCATTTGAAATGTGAGAGCTCATGAAATTCTAAAGGTATTGCCATAGTCTATGTCCATGGCTAGGTCAAGCTTGGTTTCTATGCTATTTGTTAGTAAATCTAATTTTGGTTGAATTTGAGGTGCAGCACTTGATATGGGTGATTTTTTTTTATTACTACTATAGAGCTTGGGAATTTTTTGATTGAGACCTTGTAGCATTTAGCTTGAAAGGAACTTTTTTCTAAATGGATTTTAGTGATTTTGAGACCAATTATTTGCTTCCTCAAAAAAAAAAAATCGATGCAATACTAAAGTTTGGCAGTGGCGATGATGCAAGATTGAAGTTGTGTATCAATTCATCAGTGCTTGATATGAATAACTCCATTGTGTTAGTTTTAGCAGGGAACAGAAGATGAAAGGCAAAGTCAGAGTCTTGCGAGCATTTTGGGGGGGTTTTGGTATATATTTTTTTTGTTGGAACAACTCAAAGGCCATTGGTCAACTTTTGACAAACAATAAAGTGTTTCTATTCTGAACTTTTGAGATTGGAGGTCTTTTCATTGTTTGGCTAAATGCGAGAGCTTGATTCATACTAAGAACAAATCTTAAGGGAGATTTATGTAATTAACCTCAAAAAACAAAAAAACAAGCCACTTGAACAGAAGATTGACTGATCATTTACTAAACTCAAGGTTAACTCTCATTTGCTTCTCTCTCTTGCCATATTTCTCTGGTTGTAAATAGTAGGAGTGTAAACGATTTGAGTATCGAGTGCGATTACCTTCACGATTATAAGTTTTGATTGATTTTTTCTACTTTGATAAATTTAATACTTTATTATTTATTAAAGTTTGTGTTCTACCAAAGATTTCTTATTACTTTCTTATATTATTTTTGTTTTTCTTGATAGTTTTTAACTAATTTTCATGTCTTTTCTTAAAATTTGTTTTCTAAATTACCCTTTGAATAAAGTTCCTCACCTACGATCTTGTTTAGCTGATTAATGTATTACGATTCAACAAAAAGTACCGGCAATTCCTACTCAAGCAAAGATTTTCTCAATCACTACCTTTGCTAATACTATTATACCTAAATTATTTCTTAATTCTTTATTGTTATGTTCAAATCTTTAAAGTCTTTTTTCTTCTATTTATCTTAGGTATGGGTACATTAGGACATAAGATTGACTTAGAGGCTTTTAAGAATTAATTTGTAATTTTAGTATAAAGTATTTTAAACACAAATATAAGAAACTTTAGACAAGTTTTTTATGTTGGATTATAACAAAATAATGCAACATAAAATCATAGATATCAAGATGAGGCAAAAACATTAATGATGAAGAAAATTTGCATCAACTAAAATACTAACTTAGTTGATAGACTTTGTACAATGGTTGGATTAATGAACTTTGTACAATGACTAAAAACTTTGAATATGCAAATTGATGGCTCTAATATGAATCAGAAAAAGGAACAAAAAAATAATTTTCTAGTTAATAATTCAAAAGTGATTTGTATTATTGTCTTGAATCTGTTCTTGCAATTGCCATTTTTGGAAGGGATGCTTGAGTTTGAAGACTGACGTGAGTTTTTCTTTCTCTCTAGGACTTGTTCATCTCTACTATAGATTCCTCCTTTTATAGTTACTACGACTCCTGTTCTTCTGTTAAATTATTGCTACTATAGTGTGTTTTCTTAATGGGTATCAAAGCTGTTAATTGTTCTTTGAGTCATCTTGATAGGTATCCAATGCTTTTAGTTGTGGGTTTGAGTCATTTTGAATTCTTGATTGGACTTGATAGTTGGCATGGTATCCGTTGAAAGCGCTTTGAAGTTATTGGTGCAGCAGCTTGATATGACATCTTATTTTGGCTATCCCATTTTGCATGTTTGATTATGACTTGTTTTCCATTTGCTTTGGCTAACAAAGTGATTGACCATCTAATATTCTAATTGATTAGTTGATTGTTTTAATCTCTTCTCCTTTTTTGTTTATAATATTCTAACATATTTTCTAGATTATTTATTCCTTTGTCACCCATGACGTTTTCTGGTCCTTTTTCTCTATCATCTTCTTCATTCATGTACGGATCTTGGATTTCCTAACGAATTTTCTTTATGTGTAATTTTACCAATTCTTCTAACTGTGCTCTTTGTAAAAATTGTATATCTGAAAATTTTCATCCGTAGTAAATTTTCTGGTAATCACCTTCTACAGCAAGTGACGGCCAGCTTAATCGAATTTCATTTTCTTCAATTCTATCATGTGCGATTTCCTTTACTATCTAATGATTGATTTGCTCACTCATTGTAAGATTTTTGCATTCCCAAGAATAATTCTCAAAAGGTATTATTGGTCTGACTCGATGTTCATCCAGTATGATATGATCCTGTGTTGGTTGATATATACCCTGAATAAATTCTGGTCCTTTGCTAAATACTATGGTTTCTACATGTCTGCATTGATCTTGGCTAAATAAAAAATTTACTACATATGCTAATTTTCTACCAAACTAGTCTGCCTAATTTGGATCGGAGAAAATTAGTGAATGAACAAACCCATAGTCTAGAAGTTTTTGAGGAGTGAGAATCATGGTTTGTCCTTCTATATGCAGCACCAATGGTTGATAAGTGTCCAAATAAATAGTTACTCTACAAATGCTATACGTCAAATAACACTTGCAATTTTGTCTTTCTAATTGAAGTATTTTACAAAGAGGATCAATTCTAGGAAAGCAGTTTGAAATCCATAGTATGTATCGCAAATGAATAACATAGTAGCTAGATGAGATTTGGATTTTGGGATATCTTGTAAGAATTCTTGAATAATCTCATTGTATTGAACATTTGTGATGATCGTTTTTTGAATTTCTTCAGGAAATGGCGCCAAATTTTTGTTTGAAAAAGAAAAATTAGGCACTCATTTTTTCCTTTTCCTCAAGACTGAGAGGTATTTTTTAAAAAAATTTTGCTTTCTTTTGGGAAGATTCAAGACACAATAAAACTGGATGATTTGGAATTAAGTAAAATATGGAAAGAAATAAAACTAAATATTTTATGATACTAATATACTATAAGTAATCCTAACGTTATTGGTATCATTAGTCAATTGTTATGTTAAAATTAGGGAACTAAATACAATAAAGCAATGCATGATATTATGTTCAATGCAAACAGAAGACATGAAACTTTCAAGCGTTCTATGGAAGCTAAAGTGGGGGAAGAACACCTTGAGGCAGCAGCTCCAACTACAGCTATAGTTAGAAAGATTTTGGAATTAGAATAATGTATTGATAAGAAATTTGCATCCACTAGCATGAACATGTGGTGGAAAAATTGAATTGAATTAAAAAATTCATGAACTGAATGTGGAGAATGGAAAACTCTCATCTTAATTGGAAACCTCTAACCACTGTATTGATCACCTCTCCGACATTATGTCCCTCACTTCGGGGTTGGCCATATCTAGGATGGTGTTGTTTGCCCTGGGCAAATAGTAGTAGGTAAGTACTTATTTTCTTGATATGCTTTGTGTTGGTTTTAGATAATTCTGGTTCATTTTGCTTTTGCTTTTCAAAGTGTTTTAAGGTAATTTTGGTAATAAGTAACAAATAGAAAACACGAATCAATTTTTGAAAAAAATTAAAATTCTAAGAAAATGAAAAGAGACTTGAGGTGTGTTTGATAAAAGTGAAATCTGAAATTTGAATCCATTAAGTTATTAAATTGATAAGTACTAAATTTGATACATTTGAATGCATGTCACATTAAGGGTTTGCTTGATAACATAAAAAGTGCTCAAACTAAACCTTTTCAGACATTCAAAAGTTTTAGATGTTTATAAATAAAAATTCATGTGTTGAACTTGTTAAGTAGTACTGAACTTATGTGTATTTTTTTTAACACAAGAATCATAATTGAATGCTTAATTCTGATTATAATCAACAGATTTATTTCAACTACATTATTTTAGCTATCAAATCTACCCTTATTTGTTAACAACATTCTGATTATAATCAACAGATTTATTTCAACCACATTATTTTAGCTATCAAATCTACCCTTATTTGTTAACAACATTCAAAATCCTTATTTAGTTTAACAATATGATATTTTCTGTCTAATGGTTTTATACTTCTCTTTTCTCCCTATTTAATGACTTTCAGAGTTTCTCCATACTCACATATTTTTACTCCTTCATAATTTTATCGTTTTCCAACTTTCTACTCTTCATAATTTTGTCATTTTTTCATCGCGCTTTTTTTTTATCTGTTATTGTAGTCACCTACGTTAAATTCATTTTTTTAAGGTAAGCGATATTGATTGTTTGTTGTTTTTGCTACAATGTTTTTCATTGAAGTTATTAAATTTTTATACAATTTGGTGTTCGTTTTTCTAAGGTAAGTGATACTAATTATTTGTTGTTTTGCTTAAATGTTTTTCCATTAATGCTATTAAATTTCTATATAATTTGGTGCGAATTTAAAACTTGTTTATTGCAGCTTCTTTTTACTTGTATTTACGTGGGACTTTCCTTATTGTCATTTTTCATACCTAACAATTTTAAACAAATTAAATCATAGGTTTGATTTCTTTTTTGGATGAAATAGAAGGGCAAAATTATACAATTTAGCTTATTAAACATTCAGTTATAGATATTTATCAATCAGTATAAATAGGTTCAATATTAAGATTCAGGCATTCATATATTTCTTTTCAGTGCATAAAATTTAACAAATTAATTGTTTTAGTATTCAGATTCAGTTTTTTCAAACGAAACCTAAGTAATAAATGAATAGCTTATCACTTATCTTTTGAAGTAAGTTTTGCTTAGAAAATTCAACGCCACTTAACTAATTTAGATATCCTATTTTTGGTTATTAAACACGTCTGAACAAGTTAAGCTTTAAACCCATTAAATTTAAGTGTTGAATTGAGTTATTAAATAGGAAAGTTTTTATATATATAGACACACACATGTATACATGTATATTCTGACCTGAACTATATACGGATTTACGTTTTACATTAAAAGATAATACTATTTAGTTAAAAAAAGAAACAAATAAAAATTCAACATGGTGTCAATTTCTATCACAACATGTGATTTTAAATAAAAGCAAAGGAAAAAAATACTCACTCACTGAAGATAGGTATTTATCTACTCATAAAGTTGAGAAAATCATAAAATTTCCTAGAAAATTGTGTTTAATTGTCAAGTATTCTTGCAATTATCATTTGTCCAATTCTAGACAGTTTCTCTCTTTCATCATCATGTTGAACCTAAAAAATTTAGTATACTTTTAAACATGTAAGTTTCAAATGCAACCTAAGAGGGGGATGAATTAAGTTGTTTAAAAATCAAACAAATAATAGTAAATTTCACCCAATTTTACTAATCAAAATTAATTAAGTGACGAATCCTTGAGCAAGTAAGAAAGTAGGAAAGAATATAGCAAATATTGCATACCAATTGGTAAGTAAAGAAGTAACAATAAAGTAAAAGAGATGCAAACAAATTTTATAGTGGTTGGACACTTTCTTTGGTGCCTGCCTTGTATTTTTAGGTTTGTTCATATATTTTGAATTTTCTAAAGGATGTCACATTAAATCTGGATTTTGTGATTGCCTTATCATTATTGACTTACTATTTTGCAAACCAAAACCATATGAATTGAAAGTTTATTAGAGAAACAAATAGATATATCATAAGGTTTTTCCTAAAGGGTGCTCATTGAGCACTCATTATCAAGCTATGGTTTATATCAATTAAAAAGAATTTTCCCCCTCTTGGACTCTAACTTTTATGAATTTGAACAATTGAAATTGAAAAAAAAAAAGCCTTTTCTATGTACATTCTTTAGAATGTGTTTTTATCTTAAGTCTAACACTTATTATTTTCTCTTAGTTTTTTGGATTATCATAATTCCTTTGTATACTTATGCCTGTTGATTGGTTTATATAGATATATAAATGTATTACACCTATATTATTTTCAAAATTTAAGTAATGCTTTACATAGTTAAATTTTGAAATCACACTACAAAGGAAAAAAGAAATAACAATGTTTTAATTGCTCATCATAGCAATTCTAACTAAAAATCACAAATCCTAACCAAAATACATTGAAAACTAAAACATTCAATTATTCAATTACAAATAGTAATTTTAAATATTAAAAAGGAAATGATATCTACGCACCCTATTTGGTATGTACACACCTTCATAACATTAATTGGTATTGCATTCTATGTGAATTTAAAGTAATAAAGGTGTTTAAATATCAGTATGTGTTTGTAAATATTACTATTTGATATGAATTATATACAAATTTGATCCAAAATTTTATTTAGTTTCTTCATGCTATCATAGTGTTAGTCATATAAAAAACACAATGCACAACATTTTTCTTTATTTTACATCTGAGGTTTATGAGAAGGAAACTAAAAAAAAAAGGCTTTTCTTCTATTTTGATTCATCAAGTTCATCTAGAAGAAAGATGTTTTTATCCTTAAAAAAAATTTCTTAACTCATTTCATGTCTTCATATTCTAATTTAAGTTTTAACAGAATCTAAGATTTTCTACATACAATTTAATGCTATATAGTGGCAGCCAATGATACTACTGTAAGATTAAAAATATTTCTTTCTTTTTTATTGGTATTCAGTAAGTTTAAGGTACTTCAATAGGTTTATCTTTTTCAAATAATATGACTTAAATTGGGAGTCTACAAAATTATAGTTTTGACTCTTTAGTTCCACTTAAGTTTAACTTATCATAAATATCGAGCAAAGAGCTGAATAATTTTTCATATAACACAAGTATTTTAAAAAGTGTAATTAAGCAAAAATGCATGTATGAATTTATGGAAATAAAGGTGCATTTATATGGTTTTTTGTTTGGAATCTTTTCTCAAAATTGTTAGAGTAAATATTTTTTAAAAGTCATTTGTGAATGTCTATTTATAGAAAAACTCCAAGATGGTAAAATTTCATAAATTTTACAATCCAAATTCAATTTTCTAGAATACCATGATTCTATCTCCTAATTTAGCAAAAAAAGGGGCGAATTTCTTAATATATTGTTAATATACAAAAACATCAGAAAAAGTGGTGTTGTGCAGTAGTGTGTTCTGAAATAAGGGTCACCACAATTGAGAAAATCAGCGTACCAAAAATTCAATTTGTTTTTCATTTTTTTATGCCAAACCGCAGGTTCACAATTTTTTTTTAAAAAAAAAATGCTTCTAGTCGGCAATTGGTAGTGTCAGAATGCGTATCTAAAAATGGATACGGCGAAATATGATTGACCATTGATCAAATCATTTGATCAATGGTCGGTTTTTAAAGTTGTGAAATTTTTTTTATTATGTTTGACTGGAAGTGTTAGAACGACACATCTGAAAATGAATGCCGAGAAATATGATTGATCGTTGTTAATGAAATGTGATCAACGGTCGATTTTTAAAGTTGCGAATTTTTTTTTTTAATTGTTTCACCTCAATTAACAAAATTGGCACACAAAAAACTTTTTTTGAAATTAGGTGTTAGAGATTGCTGCATCCAAAATAGATGCGGTGAACGTGATTGACCATTGATCAATTGAGATCAACAGTCAACCTTTTGCAAAAAATCTTTTTGAACCATTGAATTGTGTTGCAGCAAACAAGAAAATTGGTGCACAAAAAAATATTTTTTTAAATGAGGCGTCAGAGATTGTTTGGATGCGGAGAATGTGATTGGATGTTGATGAAGTGTGATTAACTATCAGATTTTAAACATGTAGGCTCAAATTCTTTTCAATGTTTTAATAGCCACATGCAGCATTAATGCTAGGATGAATTTTAACTATTGAATGCAATGAGATCAACTGTTTAGTTGTTCTGATATATATAATGTGAACATCGATACAAATGATAACAAGGAAGTTTTGCCATAAATAGATAGCCAAATTCATCAATTTCTCTCGCACCAGCCACAATTTTCTCTGTTTTCCATCCCCATATCCCCTTCTTCTCCAGTGTCTTCTAAAAGGAGTGGTTCTGCAAGTGTCTTCCCAAAGCAGAGTCAGAAGCAGCGTCTTCCCAAAGTGTTTTTCCAAAGTAGAGTTTGATAGCACACTATCTTCATGAGACAAGCTTCTGGGGAATCGTACAGGCAAGTTGCTTTAAGTTTAATCATGGATTGATCATTGCGCTTATTGAGTGATGGAAGCAAGAGATCTACGCATTTTATCTTCCTATAGGCAAGGTTATCATCACTTTGCAGGACATAGAGGTATTATGGGACCTCTGTGTTAATAGATTACTAGTAACACTAGTCGGCTGAAATTGATCTGATGATTCGAAAAAAGGATTTGATCGAGGAACTTCTAATGTTTTGGCAGAGAACGGACACTTTTAGAATGGGAGGTTGAAACTTGTACCTATCTTAGAGTTTTTGTATGAGTCTCTTCCAAATGATTCACTGGAAGAATTAGTTCGCTAATATGTTCAGTGCTACATTTTGATCTTAGAGGACAGTTGTTTGCCGATACATGTTACAACGTTGTAAGTTGCTATCAGTTAGATTACATCCGAGACAAAGAGAGTATGAGCAAATACAGTTCGGGCAACGTCACACTTGGTTGTTTATACTCTGTCTCTGCAAAGTATCGCAGGCATCAACGAGTTACACTGTTGACCCATATATGCTTCTACATGTGAGAATGGAATAACTTTTAAATGCTTAAGCATTTTTATTTCAGTGTTATATGTAAATAATAGTACCTGAACAATTTTTCATTTTTAATAGTAACGGGAGTAGGATGCCTAGGATTAGCTGTGACGCCCCCATTTCTTCCAAGGGCGAACCCAAGGGTATCCGCGGGACACCTGCCCAGCTCTCGCCAGGACTCGGTACAACTTCAATTCAAACTTAAGAATAACCAATCGATACTAAAAGTCGAAGATATAAAGGAAGGTCAATTCCTTAATAATCGTTCAAGTCTTACATCATAAGTTACCAAGATATCTTACATTTTCAAAATATATAACTTCCAAAATTAATTTCTAAACAAATACATTCAAAATTCTAATCAAAAGGGGCCATCAAGTGGACTTCTCCATAATTCCTTCTATTTCAGTTCCTGTTAAGGAAAATAAGTCTAACAGGGTGAGCAAATGCTCGTAAGGCCAAGGTAACATGCAAAACACGTAGTTCAAATAACAATATCATTTAAGCGAGAATTAAAGCTGTAACATCCAAACAATTCACAATTTTTAATTCAACACATTCACTGAGGATACAGGAGCTCTTAAGAGCTAATTCCTACTTTCTTTGCCAAAGTTCAATCCAATACTTTTTCGTAATGCATTCCGTCACCCGGGTAGGTAATCAAGTCCGTAGAACTTCACTTCTTCAATTATGGTTCTGAGTCGACATGAGAAGTACCTCCCACCCGAACCGATGTGGTACATGCTATCGTTCAGTGGTCGATGAGACATCGCTCCAATCGACTTATACTTTATTTATAGTTTTGAGTCGACATGAGAGGTACCTCCCACCCGAATCGGTATGGTACATGCTATCGCTCCGAGAACCAATTATAACACTGAAACGGTATGAGAGGTACCTCCCACTCAAATTGGTGTGGTACATGCTATCCGCTCAGAATTCACGAGTTAAACATATTCATGTACGATTACTGTTTACGGTTCTGAGTCGACATGAGAGGTACCTCCCACCCGAATCGGTGTGGTACATACTATCGTTCAGGGAACCGATTATAGCACTGAAACGGTATGAGAGGTACCTCCCACCCAAATTGGTGTGGTACATGCTTCTGCTCAGAACTTACGAGTTAAACGTGTTCATGTACAATTACCAAATCATATATATTCAAGTCTTAAGTACCACGTAGTTCAAAGAGAGAAAGAGGACAAGGGCGTCCCCACGAGTAAAATATGATTGGTACATAAGATTTATTTCGATCGACGTCGAATCAACACATGAAATTTTGCAATGGCAACACTTCACTTAGTTCACATAGCAATTCACATTACACAATTTGAATATCAATTCACATAGCACAATTCAATTATAGCATCACTTAAGGGAGAACAAGTACGATAAAGTACACACTCGTCTCAACAATTCCATAATACTCAATTAACAATTCAAGCATTTATGAACAATTCATACACTTGACACTCACCAATCAAAAACAAAGGAGTAGTGTCCACTTGAGGGTTCAGGCGTCCACCGTGGGATCGTCTTGAAGGCCTGAGCAATTAATATTGAACTATCACTTAGAAACCCCATTTATCACGGAAGATTACACACTTGTACAATTTAGAATAATATCATGAAAATGAGCCTTAATTACTCGTAAATCAAAATTCAAAAGTGGGGTTTAATAATACAAGGAAAAATCCAATTTTCATCTTTGAAATCATTGGATGGAAACAAATAGATATAAATCATTTTCCAAACAAACGATCGGAGACAGACTTCAGAAGCCACGTCACAATCCGGCCGGATTCGAGGCAGAGGCGAATCCCAATTTTTTTCAAATTTCACCAATTCGGCCAAGAACTGGCTGGAAATACGGCCAGATTCTTTGAAAATGTTCCCGTGCGAAAATTTTTTCAAAACGGTCAAAATTATCGAATTTGAGGGCATTTTTTGAAAAATCATAACTTCCTCTCTATAGGTCCAAAATTGGAAAACTTGGTACCGTTAGAAACTAATTCCAAAATAATAAAAGTTTCTAGAAGATATTTTTTCATGATTCAAAATGAAAGACATTCAAATTTTGGCTTGAAGTTGTTGTCTTGGGCTATCAAGACAGTTTTGGAATGGTTTTTGGCAACTTTGAAAATTCGGCAAAATTCACACAATGTGAACTAGCCTTTGAAATTTGAAACTCAATTAGAGTTACAATCAAAGTTTACAACACAATAAGTGGAATACGAATTGGAGTTTTGAGCACCACCATACAGCGGCTCAAAGTTACTAAAATTTCTCACTGAACAAAGATTTTCCAGGTTTAAAGCTTGAGCTTTGGTACTTTGGTTGGGCTCGAAATGGATTTGGAATGGCACCACATTTGGCAGTATTACACTACCATACGAGAGCTATTCCACTGTAAATTTTCATGCAAAAATTCGCATGGAAAGTCAGTTAACCAAGTCATTAAAACTCCAAGAATTTCCAAGGCAAAACTGCCTTGTAGTTCCGTTTTCCTTTTCCCCAATCGTTTGGCCAACAAAAACATCTCAAATATGATTCATTTATGCAGACAATGTCTAAGAAACATCCAAGATACATTTAATAGGAGATTAACACCAAGGATTTCGAATAGCAAGTCCCAAATTGAGATTAGTTATAAATCAGTCCAGAATTAGGGTTTTCTTTCATGAAGACAGCTCTGTAATCTGGCCACAACTCACTCAATTCAACTCGGAATTGAGATTGGTCAGTGCCGTTGAAAACTACATTCATAAGGCTACAATTTCTTAAAAAAAATCATTTTAAAATTCTGTCCATAACTAACTCATATTTGAGCATTAAGTCGCAGCTCAAAACAGGGCTTCCAGTACAGACGAGAAACAGAACAGGCAACTTTACAAGGTTGGTACGGCTCACTCAGGTAGAAACAGGGCATGAACTTTATACCATTGGAAAATTAGAAATGTCTAGTTTCTAGTGCCACAAACGGCACTCGATTTTGACGTCGGAGCAAAGAGTTATAGCTGTTTGAACATCACTGTGAGAGCAATATAGGACACAATTCCAATTTTGGTAAAATTTCGAAATCTCAACATTTGCTCATCCAAATCACGTAATATTTTGTGGAAACTTTTCACACAACCTATATTACACATCTACATCAAGAACAAGTCAATTGGACCACAAAAAAGTGCACCAAAGTGCACGGCAATAGCTGGGGCAGAAACGGTAAAATTTTCTTTTCACTTCCTTTGAGCTTTCTTCCACAATGCAATTTGTTTTCACTAGATTATGCACTAATCCAACATAATTAACATCAAATCTCATCAAATCAGTTCATCAAGCCATTGTGGGATTTTATAGAGCTTACTCACAAGATTTCCAACAATATAAAGTTACACATATGAATCTATGAGCTCGTAAGTGCAAGATAACTTCTATAAACTAAGATTTAAAAGGTTGATCGTTGTTTACCTTAGTAGATGACTAAAGCAGAAATTTTCGGTCCAATGAAGCTCAAGAAAACAGTGAAAAGGAAGCTCTTCTCCTAACTTAATATGATCACCAAGTGATTTGCAAGTTGTGGTAAAATTTTGAGATGATTTGGACAAGAAATGAGTGAGTTGTTGAAGAGGTTTTGGCTTCTTCTTCCTCCGCTTGGTTGGCCGGCTGTTTGAGTGAAGAGAGAGAGAGAGTTGTGCTGAAAATGAAGCTTCCTTGAGAAGTTTAAGTGTGTGGCTCAAAATACTCCAAAAGTCAACTCTCCCTCCTCGCGCGCACGCGCGCGTTTCGTGCTCGATTCCTCTCGAGTTTGTTTCACTTGTGCACTAAACCTCTAATGCACTTCAATTCATACTGTTATTATTCATTCTTAATAGCTCCAAAATAAAGGTTTTAAATCCCTCAATTAATCACGCGCGAGAAAACCCGTACTTCCGATTTGTGCGCAATAAAGTGAAAATTTCAAAAAATTCTTATGACGATAGCATCACTAACTAATATTTGAACACTTAAATATAAAAATACCTATTTCAAGACTAATGTACAAGTCTCCAATTTTCCAAACATATTGTATTCTCGAATCGATTATTAAGTCCAAATGCATATTCACTATTCTCACTTAACGAGTTTTCAAAAATTAAATTTTGAAACGAGTCATTTTAAAAATATAAGTAAGTCATAGTTCCATATAATTAGGTCTAAAAAGATTGAAATAAAATGTTCGGAGCAAACGGGCAATAAAATATTTAAATAAGCTGGTAATAGGAGTTTAAAATAGGTAAATTTTTGCGAGTCCTCACATCCTCTCCCCCTTAAGAAAATTTCGTCCTCGAAATTATACCTTGATTGGTGAACAGGTTTGGATACTTTTCTCGAATGGTTACTTCCCAGGTTGCTTCCTCTAATTCATAATCTCTCTATAAAACCTTTATTAGAGGGACTTGCTTGCGTTTTTAACCCCTTCACTTTTCGATCAAAATCTTTCCCTGTCATTTCCTCACGTAACCAATTTTCATCACTTTTACTTCTCCCATTCAAAACTCACACTTATGGAACTTAACTATTCTCAAGTACCATTCATGATCTTATTACAGGTCTTGAGACATGGAGCAATAGATTACAGATACATATAAGATGTAAAATCAATTAAAAATAAGGTAAACTTTCATATACCATAAAAGATCATAATAGTTATATTAAATTATAATAAGTTCATCAAATCGTTTCAAAAGAAAAGCGGAAAAAACAAGATCAAAATGTGTTAAGTCGCAATATACCACAAAAGGATGTGATCCCCTATACAAAAGAGTACAACCTCTAAAAGTGCCAGTCTATGTTAGGGTAAAACTACAATCCCTATTTGTCGAGTGGAGTCAGATTTACCCTTACTCGTAGAGTTTCCACTACTTGGATCCCTCTTACTATTACCGGCATTAATTATTTCTTCTGGCACTCGATTGATTTGCAGTGAATTTAGCAGGTTGTTGAGAATTTCCTTCTCCTTTAGAACCTTTAGGACAATTCGAAAACTTATGCTCGGTACTACCGCACTTCAGACATTTTTCTTACTTTCTCCAGTACTCGGTCTCGGTGTGGTTAATCTTGCCACAGTATCCACAAGTTACGTGAGGAGTCACGGATTGGCCAGTTTGAGATTTTCCCTTTTGTTGACCTCGCCTACACTGATTTCCTTTTGGCGGGGCTTCGCTTGATGGAGTTTCTCCGGGTTTTTCAAGTATCTTCACTTCTTCAGCCCCTTTTTCCATTCTAAGGGGTTGGGTAGACCTCTCGGACTGTTTAGAATTATCACTTAGATTACCCCTCTTTCTAGCATGAAAATCCTTATATTGAGACTTAGTATTCTCTACCCTCTGTGCCTTATCCAAGGTATCCGTAAAAGTGATAATCTGGGCAGTTGCTAGTGATTCTTGGATTTCTACATTTAACCCCTGAATAAACCTCCTTATCCTTTTTCGTTCGGTGATTACAAGCTCAGGGGCAAATTTGAAAATTTTGGTGAACCGCTCCTCATACTCAGCCATACTTAATAACCCTTGTTTTAACTTAATAAAGTTGTCCTCCCTCTTTCCTTGTATAATTGGCGAAAGGAGCTTGACATTAAACTCCCTCTCAAAGTTTACCCAAGTCCAAGGGATTTGTTCTCTTTTCCACTTTGCACTAACAACATTCCACCACGAGCGTGCCACCCCTTCAAATTGGAAAATAGCAAAATTCACTTGCCTTTTCTCGATATAATTTAAAGCAACAAAAATATCAACCATCGTTTCAAATCAATTTTTTGCTATTTCGGGGTCAGACCCTCCATGGAACTTAGGGGGGAGCAAACTTCAAGAATCGCTCGAGGGCTCTATCCTCCCCTCTCTTGGTTCCTTGGTTGGTCGACTGGTTCTGGTCTCTGGCGCTCGGCCAAGCGCTCGAGAATATCGGTTATGCGGTTAATAGCCGTAACCACTTGGTCACCCTCTTCGTTTTTAGGGTTTTGGTTTGGTCCAGTCGCAGATCCCTCACCTCTCTCGGGAGTGCGGGGTTGCCGAATCCCACGCCCACACCCCCGTCCACGTCCTCGCCGATCCATTTAGTAAGATTCTAAACGTATAATAAAAGTAGAAAGCATAAGCGCATGAATTGAAAAACAGGTACACATTGCAAGAACACTTTGAATCAAAGCATAGCTATTTGCATAAGTTAGAAGTCATGTCACATGTCAATGTGCATACAACAAGTTAATAGTATCAAATACAGGTCATAGGCAACTAAGTGCCACAAATATAGGAGTACATATAAGTAAAATATAAAAGGGTTCACGGCGAGCACCACCCCTATTATCCTAGGCAGGATTTAAAGAGAAAATCATAAGCTTAGTTAGGGACAAAACTAGAAGAATCTATGATACCAAACTATATCATTCAAATGATTATAAACTCCAAATTTCATCCAAAAGTCTAAGTTACTTTTTAAATTCTTAGTCTCCTTACTAGATTCAAGGTGAAAGTTCTCATACAAGTTAGTGTAATAAGTCAAACCAAACGGAATGCAAAAGATGTCTCATTTTTAAGTTCAAAGCGGAGCCCAAAACTGTTCAAATGGTTCAACTTTTCCTTCGAAAAGTTCGGCAAGCAAAATAATGGAGGAAGCAAGGTTCCTAACCCTTAAACTCACCAAATGGCTATTTAAATTTTTAAATCTTGATTCATCTCCAACCTAATTTAAAGAGTAAAGTCTTATAGTATTTTGTGAGCAAAAATGGTGCTACAACCTCAAGCGCCAAGATCACATCGCACATAATACACAATCAAATCCCACAGTCCGACATTCTAAACTTTTAAACCTAGAACACTCTACAAAGATCTGAAACCTAAGCTCTGAAACCAACTGTGACGCCCCCACTTCTTCCAAAGGCGAACCCAAGGGTATCCGCGGGACGCTTGTCCAACTCTCGCCAGGATTCGGTACAACTTCAATTCAAATTTAAGAATAACCAATCGATACTAAAAGTCAAAGATATAAAGGAAGGTCAATTCCTTAATAATCGTTCAAGTCTTACATCATAAGCTACCAAGATATCTTACATTCCAAAAATATACAACTTTCAAAATCAATTTCTAAACACATACATTCAAAATTCTAATCAAAAGGGGCATCAAGTCGACTTCTCCATAATTCCTTCCATTTCAATTCCTGTTAAGGAAAACAAGTCTAACGGGGTGAGCGAATACTCGTGAGGCCAAGAAAACATGCAAAACACGTAGTTCAAATAACAATATCATTTAAGCAAGAATTAAAGTTATAACATCCAAGCAATTCACAATTTTCAATTCAACACATTCACTGAGGATACAGGAGCTCTTAAGAGCTAATTCCTACTTTCTTTGCCAAAGTTCAATCCAATACTTTTTCGTGATGACATTCTGTCACCCGGATAGGTAATCAAATCCGTAGAACTTCACTTCTCCAATTATGGTTTTGAATCGACATGAGAGGTACCTCCCACCCGAACCGGTGTGGTACATGCTATCGCTCAGGGAATCGATTATACGTTTATGGTTCTGAGTCGACATGAGAGATACCTCCCACCCGAACCGGTGTGGTACATACTATCGCTCAATGGTCAATGAGACATCGTTCCAATCGACTTATACTTTATTTATAGTTTTGAGTCGACATGAGAGGTACCTCCCACCCAAATTGGTGTAGTACATGCTATCCGCTCAGAGTTCACGAGTTAAACATATTCATGTACGATTACCAATTATTGTTTACGGTTCTGAGTCGACATGAGAGGTACCTCCCACCCGAATCGGTGTGGTACATACTACCGCTCAGGGAACCGATTATAGCACTGAGACGGTATGAGAGGTACCTCCCACCCAAATTGGTGTGGTACATGCTTCCGCTCAGAGCTTACGAGTTAAATGTGTTCATGTACAATTACCAAATCATATGTATTTAAGTCTTAAGTACCACGTAGTTTAAAGAGAGAGAGAGAGGACAAGGGCGTCCCCACGAGTAAAATATGATTGGTCGATAAGATTTACTTCGATCGACGTCGAGTCAGCATAAATGAAATTTTGCAATGGCAACACTTCACTTAGTTCAGATAGCAATTCACTTCACACAATTTAAATATCAATTCACATAGCACAATTCAATTATAGCATCATTTAAGGGAGAATAAGCGCGACAAAGTACACACTCGTCTCAACGATTCCATAATACTCAATTAACAATTCAAGCATTTATCAACAATTCATGCACTTAACACTCACCAATCAAAAACAAAGGAGTAGTGTCCACTTGAGGGTTCGGGCGTCCACCGTGGGATTCTCTTGAAGGTTCTCTTGAATGCCTGAGTAATTAATATTGAACTATCACTTAGAAACCCCATTTATCACTGAAGATTGCACACTTGTACAATCTAGAAAAATATCATGAAAATGAGCCTTAATTACTTGTAAATTGAAATTCAAAAGTGGGGTTTAATAATACAAGGAAAAATCCAATTTTCATCTTTGAAATTATTGGATGGAAACAAATAGATATAAATCATTTTCCAAACAAACAATCGGAGATGGACTTCAGAAGCCACGTCACAATCCGACCAAGAATTGGCCCGATTCGAGGCAGAGGCGAATCCCAATGTTTTTCAAATTTCACTACCAGTCCAACCAACTATCCGGCTAAGAACTGGCTGGATATACGGTCGGATTCTTTGAAAATGTTCCCACGCGAAATTTTTTTCAAAACGGTCAAAATTATCGAATTTGAGGGTATTCTTTGAAAAATCATAACTTCCTCCCTATAGGTCCCAAAATTGGAAAACTTGATACCGTTGGAAATTACTTCTAAAGTAATAAAAGTTTCTAGAAGACATTTTTCCATGATTCAAAATGGAAGACATTCAAATTTTGGCTTGAAGTTGTTGTTTTGGGCTATCAAGTCAGTTTTGAGTTGGTTTTTGGGCAACTTTGAAAATTCGGCAAAATTCACACAATGTGAACTAGCTTTTGAAATTTAAAACTCAATTAGAGTTACAATCAAAGTTTACAACACAATAAGTGGAACAAGAATTGGAGTTTTGAGCACCAAGATATAGCGGCTCAAAGTTATTAAAATTTCTCACTGAACAAAGATTTTCCAGGTTTAAAGCTTGAGCTTTGGTACTTTGGTTGGGCATCGAAATGAACTCAGAATGGTACCAAAGTTGGCAGTATTACACTACCATATGAGAGCTATTCCACTGTAAATTTTCATGCAAAAATTCGCATGGAATGTCAGTTAACCAAGTCATTAAAACTCCAAGAATTTCCAAGGCAAAATTGCCTTGTAGTTTCGTTTTCTTTTTCCCCAATCGTTTGGCCAATAAAAACATCTCAAATATGATTCATTTGTGTAGAAAATGTCTAAAACAATCCAAGATATATTTGGTAGGTGATTAACACCAAGGATTTCGAATAACAAGTCCCAAATCGAGATTAGCTATAAATCAGTCCAGAATTAGGGTTTTCTTTCATGAAGACAGCTCTGTAATTTGGCCACAACTCACTCAATTCAACTCATAATTGAGCTTGGTTAGTGGCGTTGAAAACTGCATTCATAAGGCTACAATTTCTTAGAAGGAATCATTTTAAAATTCTGTCCATAACTAGCTCATATTTCAGCATCAAGTCGCAGCTCAAAACAGGGCTTCCAGTACATACGAGAAACAGAATAGACAACTTTACAAGGTTGGTACGGCTCACTCAGGTGGAAATAGGGCATGAATTTTATACCATTGGAAAACTGAAAATGTCTAGTTTCTAGTACCGCAAACGGCACTTGATTTTAATGTCGAAGCAAAGAGTTATAGCTATTTGAAAATCACTGCCAGACCAATACGGGACACAATTCCAGTTTTAGTAAAATTTTGAAATCTCAACATTTGCTCATCCAAATCACGTAATTTTTTGTGAAAACTTTCCACACAACCTATATTACACATCTACATCAAGAACAAGTCAATTGGACCACAAAAAAGTGCACCAAAGTGCACGGCAATAGCAGGGGCAGAAACGGCAAAATTTCCTTTTCACTTCCTTTGAGCTTTCTTCCACAATACAATTTAATTTCACTAGATTAAGCACTAATCCAACATAATTAACATCAAATCTCATCAAATCAGTTCATCATGCCATTGTGTGATTTTATAGAGCCCACTCACAAGATTTTCAACAACATAAAGCTACGCATATGAATCTATGAGCTCATAAGTGCAAGATAACTTCCATAAACTAAGATTTAAGAGGTTGATCGTTATTTACCTTAGTAGATGACTAAAGCATAAATTTTCGGTCCAATGAAGCTCAAGAAAATGGTGGAAAGGAAGCTCTTCTCCTAGCTTAATATAATCATCAAGTGATTTGCAAGTTGTGGTAAAATTTTGAGATGATTTGGACAAGAAATGAGTGAGTTGTTGAAGAGGTTTTGGCTTCTTCTTCCTCCCCTTGGTTGGCCGGCTGTTTGAGTGAAGAGAGAGAGAGAGTTGTGCTGAAAATGAAGCTTCCTCGAGAAGCTTAAGTGTGTGGCTCAAAATACTCCAAAAGTCAACTCTCCCTCCGCGCGTGCACGCGCGCGTTTCGTGCTCGATTCCTCTCGAGTTTGTTTCACTTGTGCACTAAATCTCTAATGCATTTCAATTCATACTATTATTATTCATTCTTAATAGCTCCAAAATAAAGGTTTTAAATCCCTCAATTAATCGTGTGCGCGAAAACGCGTACTTCTGATTTGTGCGCAATAAAGTGAAAATTCCAAGAATTCTTATAACGATAGCATCACTAACTAATACTTGAACACTTAAACATAAAAATACCTATTTTAAGACTAATGTACAAGTCTCCAATTTTTCAAATTTATTGTATTCTCGAATCGATTATTGACTCTAAACGCGTATTCACTATTCTCACTTAACGAGTTTTCAAAAATTAAATTTTGAAACGAGTCATTTTAAAATATAAGTAAGTCATAGTTCCATGTAATTAGGTCTAAAAAGATTGAAATAAAATATTCGGAGCAAACGGGCAATAAAATATTTAAATAAGCTGGTGATAGGAGTTTAAAATAGGTAAATTTTTGCGAGTCCTCACATTAGCCCTATTGTGTTAGTTCCTATTGCATTGAAAAATGAATTTTTTAGAGGCAGTCGGTGGGCAACCATACGAAGAAATACATGCCTCCTCGCATGTTGTGTCCTTATTTCATGATCATCTTATCAAGATGGATGTCGATGAGATATTTAACTCATGAATGTTGCTATTGTAGTGTCAATATGTAAACAATTGTCGCGATTAACTCCATTTTCTTATTGCCATAGTTTATTTGGGAGTTTTATCCTACTGACCTTATTGCACATCTTTTTATCTACTGCTTAGTCAGATGACACATATGGTAGTCAGTAGTTCCATTGATATATTGAAAAGCTATCGAATTTCACCTTCTCTAACAGGTACTATGACATTTTGGAATGCGTTAGCACATAATTGACAATTCAAACAAATGCAAACAAGAAATTACATTCTTTGTGTCGATCAAGCCATTCTGAAAAGGATTGGATCTAGTACCATAGTCATTGGGCTCAATATTGGGAGTGTCATGTTGAATCATATGTTTGAGACCATTGACACGATTCGAACAGGTCTATGGATGAATACATGACATAGTACCAAAATCATACAGTTGGCTATATTACACTTCTTGTTTCGCAGTAGCCCCAACGTGATGGTCATGAAAAGATGAGAGACAGTTCGACTATTTAGTAAATTATTACATATTTATCTTTTCTTCTAACAATATGTTATTTTTTTAAAAAAATAACATAGTAAATGACTATAACATACAAAACCTTCTTTGAATAGATTGATATTGTGTCCTGAATCGAATCGATTTGTAATAGATACCTCAATTTCACTAATTCTACGTAATGTACTTATCTTAATTTTGCATGTATATAAGAGAAGGCTTTCGAAACATTATAATATTTGAATCAAGGAATGCGGATGGCAGTTGGTTCCTTTGACTATTAGATATTGGCTCATATACCTCTCATAGTATCGCTTTCGAGATGCATATTGAACATCTACCTAACAGGTGCATAATAGGAACCAGGTAGGTAAGCATCGTAGAAAGGGCACCTCCGTACATGATGTTAATGTACTTAATACACGGTTATACAGACTTCAACACATGCTGGATATGACTCACCCGTTGGCACTCAATTCTTTAACACTGGAGCTTTTTTCCACATCTCCTTGTATTCTAGCTTTCGGAGGTTATTTCCGTGTCACACCTATTCCCATACCTGTATTCGGCTATACATTTAGTGTTGGATCGTCCTCTGTTATGCCACATGTATCATTTCAACTTAATAATGAGTTTGAGGATGACTTTGCTCATATTTACGACTTCTTAGGAATCTTGATAGACTTTTCACTCGTCTTTTAGATAGACGCCAACACTATTCCCATTAATGCTCCTTCCACGACATCTATAGATCGTTATTGTCTTAATTGCTATCAAACTATTGTGGTGAACCCCTCGGTTGATGATGAGGAGAATCAAATGCTTGAAGGAGTACAGGCACTATCTCGGAGGTTCGAATAGCTACAACTGCAGAAAGATCTACCACATGCGAGGGTACATTGAAAATATGGCTACACTATCACTCAACGCGATAGGGAAAGAAGAGCATTGGTGGGTGATATTCAGACTTCAAATTTTTTTCTTATCAAAACTCCCGTTTAACTATCACAAAGCTTTTTATTTAGTTATTTTACACATTTATCGTTGGATGCTGCATTATTTATCATAGTTTAAATTAATCTTAAAAAAATTCAAAAAAGGATATGACTTCGGCATATTTCAATTTAATTTAATTATGTATTTTAAATCCGAACCTAATGCTCGCTTCTTGCTATTGATCAACGATTAATCGCCGGTTATGAAGAAAAAATAGCAAATTTTGAATGTAATTTTTGTTTGATGTAATAGCAGATTTTAGAATTTAAGGTTTTGGGTTTTGGGTTACGTTTAGGGTTTAGGGATTAGGGATACAAAAATAAAAAATTTATATTTAAAAGTTAAAAAAAGAAAGTTCACTGCATCCAACTCGGATGCGATGATGACAATTTTTTTAAAAGCTTCTTCGCATGTCATATGGCATGCAGCCAAGCCTTTTCAAAACAAAAAATTCATTCTTTTTTGTTCTACCAGCAGCCAAAAAAAAAGAAATTTATATTAATATTTTGATGACGCCTCATTTACCAATTGTGTCGACTCTTATATTAGCACACCACCTCACCAAATACCACTTTTGTGATGTTTTCTTGAATCAACAATATTTAGAGAAATTTATCAAAAAAAAAAAGCCCAAGAAAGTAATGAAATAAATCATGAAAAGTGAAAGAAATTAAAAGTTGGAATGGCACAGTTGGTGGGTAACAAGCTGTGGCTAAGGGAGTGCTATTAAAAAAAAGTAGTAGGATAGGAGATAATAAAACTATAGAATAGGTGGAAAATGGAGAAGAGGTGGGGCTTGTGGGGTGAGAAAAGGGGAAGGATTCCTAGGATAGGAAGAAGTGGGGCTGTAGGATGCAGGGAGAGTGGTGGAGAGTAGAGAAAAATATGTAACATTAAAAAATAAGGTCAATTGAAAAGGTTGAAAGGTCGGATTCGTGGAGGGTAGAGAAAAATATGTAGCATAGAATAAGGTCATGGGATAAGGTATATGGCAAAAATAGACAACAAAAATAGTTGAAAGATAGGACTGGTAATAGGTGAATTGCAGTTTAGGGAAGTTTTTGTTTCATATAACTTATTTTTATAAATTAATTTATTATTTCAATTTCATACTATCAATCCATGCATGCATGGATCAAAATGCTAGTGTGTGTTGTGTGTTTATTCTTTTAAACAAAAAATAGAATAGAAAAAATTTTCAAAACTCAAATTTGAGTTCAAAGCTACCCATAATGGACTAAACTTAGGCATGTTAATCAAGCCATCTGAGTCAGGCTTTAACAATTCCCGACTCAGCTCATCTAATTAATAATACTTTCTATTTTGGGCCATGAGTTTTGAGTTAATAAATGTGAATCTTATATTTGACTCACAAAACATTCGACTTTTGAATCTAATTCGAGTTTAATCCAAGTTCACTTATTATTCTTTAATTTTCTTATTATAATTATTATAACTATTATGTTATAACACTAATTTAACACCCACAATTAAAACTATACACGAACCAATAACAGTCCATTAAAAAGTATATAATCAAGAATTTTCCAACAATAATTATATCTATTCCGTACAAAGGCTAGAATCTAATTCATATACTTTGAATGAATTCGATATCATGTAATCAGCTTTGATCAATACTCATACTTTGTACCTTTGAAGGTTGAAACTTCCTATGTACTTTGTACCTTTGAAGGTTGGAACTTCCCCATGGCTTTCTCAATTTGCTCCTGCTAATATTTGTCCACTCTATTTGTTCACAATGACCAGATTTGAATAGAAATACAGCATTTGAATCTAAATAGAAGTAATCAAATTGATTTGTCTCATGAGTTATATAAGAATCTACAAGAAAGAAGAAAATAGATTAAGAAGTGATGGTGGTTAGTTCAAATAGAGATTAAGTTGGTAAAGTATATAAAATGCATGTTTTGCCATTAAAACTATTAATGTATGCTTTGTGGAGGTGAAGATTGGAGATTGGAGAGGCCAATGGTGGAAGTGAAGTGGAGATTGGAAAGGCAGAGCCTGCTATGACTGTGGGTGAGGGGAGAAACCATAGGGATTAGTGCTTTCATCATTCTTCTGTCTGAATCTTCTGATTTGTTTTTTTATATATCTAATATTTAATATTTTCGATATACATATTGATATATTAATATATTTTGAGATATAAGTATTAGATTTAGTAATTATATATTTATTTGGAACAAATCGCAAAAAATGTCACTAAACTATATACCGGTGCTTATTCAGGTCATTAAACTATTTTTTTAGCCAAAAATGTCACTGAACTAACCAAAATGCATGTTTTGTAATATTCCGTATAATTTGATTGTGAAGACAAATGGAATGGACGTCATGTGATTTGCATGCGTAAGGTTTGAAGTGCAAAATGCTCTAAAAATTTTAAGCAAGCAAAAAAAGCCACAATGGCTGACCGTTCAATTTAGATGCGAAATTTTGTCTACCTTTCAATTGAAATGACAAAATTTAGGTTTCTTCCAAAACTTCAAAACCGAATAGAGTAGATAATTCGAAGATTGAAGAAGAAAAATTGCAGACAAGTTTCATCAGTCACATAAGTCGTCGGTTTATTAATTACGATGAAGTGGGTAAAGCGAATGAGAGACGAATATCCAAATTCCTATGAAGTATATGGTAAGAAATCACATAAAACCATGTGTTCCTCTTGATTTGGTTAATAATGCGTGAATCAAGTTGTGTGAGAACAAAAAAATGGAAAAAGTTGAACTATATGAGGATTATATTTGGTAGGTCTAAGGGTTTTATGATTTGTACTAGTTGGAAAGAAAGCGACATGAGAGCACTGGTTTGGTAAGAAAGGACATTTCCTTATGGGATTCTTTTTGTTGTCATCGTGATGGGTTGCAAAGGGTCCTACAAGAACCAGTATATTAGAAATTGTGTTCTGTATGTCAGACTATTGCTGATTTTGTGTAGATCCCATTATATGAACAATTAAAAATGCTAATTGAGATGGTTTCTTTATTGTCATTTGTGTTGGTAGAAAATGGAAGGGGTGCATTTTCAATTAAACTTCACCATGAGGGTAACAATTAGGGAGACAAGTACAAAAACTATGGCAGAGAAGAGATAGACTACTTTGACATATGCCATGCAGATTTTATGTCGCAGCAAGTGATAAATAAAATGATTGAAAAATGTAGGCACCAGGAGACCATGTTGTATTATTACATTGACCTTAGAAGTGACTTGAACCATGGACTGAATGAACTTTAAACGGATGAAAATATGCAAGGATTCTATGATTTGGTGTATGAGTACAAGTTAATGGAGGTTTACCGTGATCATTGGATATTATAAGAAATATATTAGTTTGATAGGAAAAAGAAAGAACAGATGGAGGAACCGTTGAGAAAGTCTATGGTTGTCATAGAGGAGATTAAAAATGTTGCTGATGTAGCTCCAAAAAAACCAGTGAGGCCTCATGCTAGGAAAAAAGCTATTTCTTCTCTGGAGTGGAAGCATGACTATCCCATTGGAGAGTCAAGAAATAGTACTGCTAAAGTGGAACCAGCTGTAGAAATGAAAAAGACAAATGAGCCAGGAAATGGTACTGTTGAACTGCCCATTACAGATGAAATGAATAATAGGACTGAGCACAATTCGAGTTTTGATCATAGAAGAGATTTTGCTTATTACAATGAGTATTGCCAATATGAACAACTATATCAACAGGAGTGTAAGCAGTATATAGAGACCCAAAACTCTTTTGTTGGGCCCCAAAAAGGACATGTCAAGGAGTCCCAATAAGAACAGCCATCTCCGATAGAGCCCTTTCGACATGATGAACCAATTGCAAAAAGTCATCATGAAGAATCTACCTTCAGACACGAGCCACCAACCAAGGGAAAGAGATAAGGGAGAAAGAGCCAACACATCAGAAATTCCACATTGACGAGGTTACTGGTGCATATCATGAAGTATTTACACAGTCTGAAACTTTGACAATAGAAGAGGGGCTATCAAACAACAGTAACACTGCTCCTGTTATGCCTTCACAAGTCGATAGTATTAGACATGTGGAAACTACTAATGTTGACAATGAACAAAGAACGAATGTTGCTGCTAGAACAACCAAGCCAAAGTAAAATATTAGGAAGACTAATGCACCAGTTAGTCATCAATTTTGGTCTTATAATTTTTGACATTTGTCTTACTTTTTTTGTTTAACTTACAATGAGCTAATAATGTACATATTTGATGCCCGCAGATAAAGAGGATTAAGCCTATAACTGCAAAGCAAGATACCAATGGCTCTGTAATTTTTGACATTTGTCTTACTTTTTTTGTTTAACTTACAATGAGTTAATAATGTACATATTTGATGCCCGCAGATAAAGAGGATTAAGCCTATAACTACAAAGCAAGATACCAATGGCTCTGCTGGACAGTTAAATTCTGGTTCTCAGAAAAAGAAAGGGCATCCCAATAGAAAGTTGAGTGGTATAGACAAAATCATGATCAACACTAACTATGAATACTTGAATAAAGAACCTCCTTTTAAGGTTGGTAGATGAGTTAGAACTTCAAGAAGCAACGGAGGTGGAGGATTAGCTTAAGGGGTCCATGAAGTTGACTGATTTTCTTTTCTTTTGTTTCTTTGACTAAAGCAGTCTTTTGTATGGTATCTTTTGTATGAGATTGATGGTTTTAAGAGTCTTGGCATGCCGAAACAAATGGTAACTTTTGTTAGAGGTTTAGAGTGTTAAATTAATACTTTTGTCAATTGATTGTAATTATGGACAAGTAACAATGGCCAGAATATTGAATGATGCTTTTGTTAATTGTTGATATATATATATATATATATATATATATATATATGCTGATTTTGCCATCTCTAGTTATGTCGATTTGCATTTACCATGTATAACAACAAAGGAATAGGTCATGTCTAAATTCACAACTAAAACATTCTAGACCAAAAAACTACATTTGCATTCCAAAAGGGTGAATAACACCTGACAAAATGAGGTGTAAACATCAATATTACACCTAAGAACAACAAAAAAACTACCTAACTTTTACTACTTGCTATAATGGTGTCCTAATATCCATCAATTTGTAACTTGCCAAAATATGTCCATTTCTAGGCCCCCCAATCCATATCGATACGGTTACAATTGCTGAGACCGCAATAACAACAACAATGAACATGTTTTTCCTCAGCTTACTCCTAAATTTCTCTTTCAGCTTTCTAACTTGGACCTCCATTTTTTCAGCTTTGTTTTGTCATCTTCGAACTTCTTCTTGCAATGCTTCATTCTCAGATTTTAGCCTATTTGCTTTCCTTAAAAGACTAGGTATTACTTACTTTGAATAAGCACACATTTCATCATCATACCACTCCCAATAGCCATATCCATCAACCTAACAAAAATTACTTTTTCCATCAATTGTAAAACACATCATTTAATTTCCCAACTTTTTAAACTTTAATTTGATTACCTTCAACTACAGCTAATGAATTTTCCACATCTCCAAAAAAAACTTACCTCATCACGAGTACATTCAAGGTTTCTCCTTGCTAGGTTTCTATCGTTCCATGAAGTTTTCAAAATGGTTTTTATTCCGCAATGACAAATCAGAGTTGCTTCCTTGGGTCTTGACATCGTGAAATTTCAACCTACCCAACAAAGCAGAGATTCCGAAGTAGTTGGTAAACTTACCTCAGATCTGGCCACAAAATCTCAAGAGAATGATGAGTTCAAGAAAGTTGGAATGGACGACTGTGATTGGGTTGTTTATAGAGACAAAGTTCAGTCAAAGAGCTAAATCGACGATTTTGCCCCTCCAAATGAAACCTGCAAGTGCAAATAAAGGAATTCCATTTGCCTTAACGATTCAATTACATGGAATGCTACAAAATATGCATTTTGGTTAATTCAGTGACATTTTTCTTCATTGTATAAATGCATTATACATATAATTATATATATAGGTGCATATTAACGGATCAGGTTCATATCGGGTTTGGATTTAATAAAGTCCAAACTTAGTTCATATTTAATTCAAATATAATATTTAGATCTAAATTTAACTCAATTCAACAAAATGTTAAGTTTATTAGACTTTTTATAGGTCCAAACGAGCGAGTTAAACTCGGCCTAAAATGAAAATCTTTATAAATTGAGAGTTGACCAACACTTTGAATTCATTAAACATACGAATTAACTTAGAACCAATAGAAATAATTCTTGACATCAAATATTTGACTCGATTTGAACAAAATAATTGACATCAAATATTTCTCAAGATTGTTACTTTTGGGAATGCGTGTCTGCGACATAGAACTTAGACGCAGAGGAAAAGAAAAGTCAATGATAAATTATCTCCAAAAAATAAAACAACAAAAAAAATCCTTCTTTCTCTCTTGTCTGTTTCTCTCTCTAGCAATTGAGGGGTCCGTAGGGATAAGGAGAAAAGGGTTTTCTCATTTTCTTCTCTCTCTCGCTCTCTCTTTCAGCTCTTTTGATGCTCATCAGAGAGCGCAAAGTCTCTTCTTCTTAACACCCTTCTACCGCCGACTGCCCCTCCTCCGACCGTTCCGCCGGCCGGTGAAGGTGAGAGAAGAAGATTCTTTGGGTATATACTCTTTTACTGTAGTTTCTTATTTTCTCTTTTTTCTTTTGGGGTTGTATAAATATATAAATAGGAATTTTACTTGAGAGAAAGAGGGGCTTCTCTAGCAATGGATTCGAATTCTTCTTCTCTATCATCACCACCACCGGCGGCTGCTGATGTAGCAGCTGGGGCTCAGAACGGTGTCGTTCTTGTCCAGAAGGAGAAGGATAAGGAGGCGGCTGCAGCTCCTGCCGCTGCTTATTTGTCAATGGTGGACCCTTTTTTGGTTGAGGCCCTGCAAAATCCTCGTCATCGTCTAACTAGTGAGTGTTTTTATATTTCCCGTAATTTTTTATGAAGGTTAGGGTTGATTTTTTAATGTCTTTCGTTTATGTAGCTGGGGATTTGCCGGAATCTTTTGATTGTCGTGTCAATTGAGTTGAATTTAGGGTTTTGATGGTTTGGGGGTTTTTGTTTTTCAGAATTGTGATAGATCTGCGAGGTCGAATTTTGGGAATCTGTGTTTTTATTCGTCTTCATTTTAGCTAATTGTGAATTTAGGGATTTTATGGGGTTAGGTTTGCTGTAGATCTGTTCTCCAATTTGCATAAGTCAGCGTATGTTAATTAACTGATTCATATGAGAGATCAAATTTGGAGCATTATGTTACACTAGCAGAAGAATTCTAGTTATTAACATGCCAGAGCAGTCTGTTACAATGGTGGACTTGGAATTTGGGTTTTCTTTACTTGTTTATTGTTACGCCGGACTATTGGTATGAAACTTGGTCTAATGAGTTTAGTGAACGGGCTAAGAATGATGAATCTATTGAAGTAGAAGACTAAGTTTTTCAAGGATTTGATACAACAGTAAAGTAATGCAAGAATGATGGGAGATTGTTCTAAACATTGTTGCTCTTCGGTTTTGGAATTTCGTCCAACAAGTTGGTAGTTCCTCGTGTTCATTGCAATGCAGACTTGATGGTTGGGAAAGCAAACATAAGGAAGATCACATTGTGTTGAGTATAAGTAGTTGCCTTGGTCCACTACACAGGCACATGGTACAGAAACCATTTTAGAACTCCTTGTGTGCCTGATGAACAGAACATATTTCCGTTTAAATGGTTGAAATCCTTGAGGTGTGCAACATTATCATGTGCAAAAGTTGTTGGCTAGGAATTTGTGGCAGTAGATGCAAGTTTTGTTTCATTTGATACTTAATATACATGGTAAGTGAGCCCTTCAAGAGGAAGTGGAACCGAAATGGAGAAGTATAAGATGGTTTATGTATTATAGTTTCTGTGTATCATGTGCTTTAGTTAGATAGACAAATTTGCAATAATGGAGTGAAAGCCAGACATGCTTGTTCCACTCGGATGGGGTGGCCTTATATATTAAAGTTGCTTTTCAAGTGGTATGTTGGCTGTTTAAAGTTTCTCTTCAAGGGGTAAAGTTTCTGAAAAGTTAGTTGATCTCAAGGGTAGGTGCTGAGAGGTGCATCCTGTGACCTTAATGCTGACAGGCAAGGTAACAATGGAATTTTGTGGCCTAATATGCCAAAGCGAATTGCACAAGGCTAGAGTGGCACATGCCTTCAGAAAGATCTGTTACTTTATTTTATCTTTTTTTTTTTTCCAATTTTAGTTGACTATGTGTTTGGGTTGCATTAAACTACAGGCTGTAAGTGCACCAGTTGCTATTGCACTTTGCAGCATTTCTATGCATCTTTCTCCTCTCTTTGTACTACATGCCCTACCTTTTTGGTTTCTCTCTCCTCCATTTCCTCCTCTCTTCTCTGGCATCCAACTGCACTCTTCCCCTTTTTGTTCTTAAATTCTTGGTGCCCCTTGCTTGAAATAATTGCATTCTTGTTTTAGGTCTTGGATCTTGGGGCTGTTTGGTTTGGCTGTTGGCCTTCGGTTAATTCAATCATTTCAGGGTTGAAATGTTTTTCTCCACTGTTGAGAATTGTGGCTGAACTGCTGCTCTAATCTGGAAAATAAGTGCATGCCAGAATTGCTTCTCTTATGGTGCAAAATACTTGCTGTTTATGCTTCCCTTTACTGCTTGACTTTCAATCAGATTCTTTTTCTGGAAGCTTGATATTCGTAAAGGATAAGCTTTCCTGGCAAATATTACCTCTGCTTTTCTGTAGTTTTGAACAAATTGTAGGAGTTAAATGATCTTTCTTTGCACGCAAAGGTATAAAACAGGTGTCAAAAAACAGAGCTTGACAAATAATTCAAATAGGACATTGATATTAATCATGTATTATGTGGTGGACATTTCTTTTAGTTCACATGGATGGACAGTTTTTAGGAGTATTTAGACTACATTCAAAGGATTTTAAGCATAAGTTGTTACCACAGAGGAAGGCAATCCTGTAAATTTACACATGGAGGAAAGATACTTCATGTTTATAGTTCTCTCACATTGTATGATTCACTAATCTTGGAAGGTCAATTGTGACATTATTTTTCATCGAGATATCTCAAACTTTTGGATTACCATGATACAGACAATTTGACTTTTATTTTGTCAAACAAGACGTGCATGACTGGAAAGTTGCTATAGCATTGATGCTCTTAACATATGCAGTATTCTGTGCTTTGAGATAAAAAGACATTTATGGGCCTTAGATGTCTTATATTGATTTTCTGTGTTCTAAAAGTAGAGTAACCATATCCTTTTATCATGCTTCTAGATTAGTTGTTATTGCAACTGACTTGCAGAGTTGGGAGAAATTTAGAGAAAAATGTTGTCCAAGTCAGGTGAAACACTCGAGTTTTGCATCAGAATGTAGTTCCCAAATGGTTATAAAACTATAAGCTCGATTGTGCAATTGATAGACATTTTGACGTCTAAATTGAAACTTGCTAAGATTGCTCCATTTTTCTCATCTCACTCAATGTCATTTGTGTTCTTATTAGTATTCCTTAAATTCAATCTTTTATAATTGACATGATATGCTAGAACTATAATCAATGTAATAATGAAACTTGCTTTAGTGTTCGGAAGTTACTGTAATAGTGGAAATAGGATTTTGCTTTTCTTTCTGAGTGAACTTTCTTATTTTTTTAATATGTGACAGTTCTGCGGATGGAGCTCGATATACAGAAGTTCTTGCAGAATGGTGATTTGCAGCAGTTTGAGTTCCAGCATTTCCCCACTTCCTACCTACGTCTTGCAGCACATAGAGTTGCTCAACACTATGGTCTGCTGACTATGGTGAAGGATAATCTTGTGGATGGTCAGGGAACAAGAATTTTGGTCAGGAAACAAGCAGAGAGCAAGTTTCCTGCTGTATGTCTGTCAGATGTCCCAGCTAAACTGTCAGAGAATGATAAAAATGAACAGATTAAAATAGTCATCAGGTCAAGGCCTACCAAAGCATCTTCAAATGACAGTGGTGAATTTGGTTTAAAGCGCAGTCCTGTTAGAACTGTGGAGGAGAGAAAGGAGGAGTATGACAGGGCACGTGCTCGTATCTTCAGTAGTCAAAGTAGTTCTGAGTCAGATGACATCTTAACTCAAGTTTCTTCTGATGGGAAGAATTTATGTTTGGGTGTGGAGGATAATGAAAATTTGAAAAACTCAGTTGCTGATTTTGAGAAGAGCTTTATGAGCAGGGAATACAGTGCATCTTCGAGGGTGGCAATTTTTAGGGACAGGGAGAAGGATCGTACTGATCCTGATTATGATCGAAGTTACGAGAGGTATGTGTTAGGAATTTGGTCATATCATATCTTTATGGATGGCTATGGTATATAAATTTTTACTTGTCCTTTTTGTATGA
>NC_040040.1:27768965-27854935 GCF_003713205.1 Coffea eugenioides | reverse complement strand
GCCAGAAGAACCACCTCTCAATCGTATCATGGTGAAATGTAGGATGATTTTCTTGCAGAATGTGATGAGAATGTGGATGAGATGGACTAAATTTGCTATCTAGGTTAAAAGGAATGCTCGAATCTGCCAAAAGTTGGTGAATTTTTGAAGTTAGGGTTTCTGATGAAATTTGGGATCAGGTGAATTCTTGACAGTTGGAAAAGGATTTTGATGCAAATCAGTTTGCAAAGGGGCAGTGAGACGGTTTGTAGAATCAATTTTAAAACGTTTGTCTTGAAGGGACATGAATTTGAATTTTTGCAATAGGAGTGAAGAGAAAGGGTGCGTCCCAGACACGGTTAGTTCTGAGTCAAATGAAAAGAAAAGTTTCTTTATAACACCCCGCTGTTGAGTATCGGACTGCCAAACGAAGAGAATCGCCCAACACAACCGTCCGATGTAAAACTTTGTAGAAAAATAACTTAGAACACTGTCGGACATCCGTAAGTCTACTGTCGGAGGTCCGATAAAACTTGACCAGAAAAATTTTTAGAAAGGCTTTTCCAAAACGCCCAATTTTGTCCTCAGAAATGCAAACTTATCCAAAGGTAAGGCTTTTGTAAGAATGTCAATAATTTGATGTTTTGAACATACATATTTTACACAAATTTCACCATTTTGGACAAGATCATGAATGAAATGATGCTTTATGTTTATGTGGTTTGTCCTAAAATGTTGAATGGGATTCTTTGTTAAATTTATGGCACTAGTGTTATCACAATACATAGACACACAGTTATACATTAGTCCAAAGTCATTCAAGATATTTTTCATCCATAGCAATTGAGCACAACATGCACCGACGGCTACATATTCCGCTTCCGTCGTAGACAAAGAGATAGCATTTTGTTTCTTGCTAAACCATGATACCAAATAATTATCAAGAAAATGACATGTACCTCTAGTACTTTTTCTATCTATCCTACACCCACCAAAATCAGCATCTGAAAAATCACAAAGACAAATTCATGACATTTTGGATACCAAAGACCATAATTTAAAGTTCCCTTTAAATATCTAAAGGTTCTTTTAACAGTCATTAAGTGGGATTCTTTAGGGCAAAATTGGAAATGAGCACACAAGCAAATAACAAACATAACATCGAGTTTACTTGTGGTTAAATAAAGTAGACTACCAATCATACCTCTATATTTCTTCTCATTAATCTTCATACTTTCTTCATCTTTGTCAAGCTTGGTAGATGTACACATAGGCGTTCCAACTTGCTTTAAATCCTCCATTCCAAATCTTTTGAGAAGTTTCTTTGTATACTTAGGTTGATTGATGAATGTACCCTTTTGAGTTTGAACCATTTGGAGCCCAAGAAAGAAATTCAACTTTCTTATCATACTCATCTCAAACTCATTTTGCATAATAGTTGAAAAATCCTTGCATAAACACTCATTAGTAGCACCAAAAATAATATCATCCACATATATTTACACAATTAGAAGATCATTGGAACTTTGTTTAGTAAAAAGAGTGGTATCCAAAATACTCTTTTTAAAACCATTCTCAACCAAAAAATCATTTTAGCGTTCATACCAAGTTCTTGGAGTTTGTTTTAACCTATACAAAACCTTTGAAAGTTTAAACACATGATTTGGATATTTCTCATTTTCAAAACCAGGAGGTTGGTCAACATAAATCTCTTGATCAATAAATCCATTCAAGAAAGCACTTTTAACATCCATTTGAAATAATTTAAAGTTCTTGAAACATGCAAAAGCAAGAAACATTCTAATTGATTCTAATCTAACTACGGGAGCAAATGTTTCATCAAAATTTATTTCTTCTTTTTGAGCATACCCCTTAGCCACTAATCTAACCTTATTTTTCACAATTTCACCTTTATCATTCATTTTATTTCTAAAACCGCATTTTGTACCAATAATAGGATGATTTTGAGGCCTTTCAACTAGTGTCCAAATCTTATTTTTTTTCAAATTGATTTAGTTCCTCTTACATGGTTAAAATCCAGTTTTTATCTTTTAAAACATCAACAACATTTTTAGACTCAAAATGCAAGACTAAAGCAAAATTATCCATTAATTGTTTAAATGAGGAGCAAGTTCGTACCTTTTCGGATGGATCACCAATAATAAGTTTGAACAAACTTCTGAACTCTTGGAAGATCCTTAAGTGTACCAACATCCTTGTCATTTTCTTCTAATACTTGATTCTCTTGAAGATTATTTTTCTTTGAATTTTCTTCTAATAGAGTATTGTCTTGATCATGAATCATGAGTTTCTTGAATCCTTCTTGAACACCTACATCATTATTTTCACAATAACTCTTGAAAATGTCATCATTAGATTCATCAAACATAACATGTATGGCTTCTTCTATAACGAGAGTCCTTCTATTATAGATCCTATATTCTCTTTTATTTCCACAATAACCCAAGAAAATACCTTCATCGAATTTCTTATCAAATTTTTCAAGATGCTCCTTGATGTTTAAAATAAAACATTTGCAACAAAAAATTTTGAAATATCCAACAATTGATTTTTTACCAAAAATTAACTCATAAGAGATTTTGTTCAAAATTGATTTCAAAAGAACTCTATTCATTGCATAGCAAGTCGTATTTATGGTCTCGGTCCAAAAATATTTTAGCAAGTTGAATTCACTTCGCATGGTTCTTGTGGTTTTTTGAAGAGTACTATTCTTTCTTTCAACAATACCATTTTGTTGAGGGGTTCTTGCAATTGAAAACTCATGTGTAATTTCATTGTGATCACAAAATTCTGAAAAGTCACAAAATTTAAATTTCGAACCATTGTCACTTCTAATTTTAACAATATTCAAACCAAGCAAGTTTTGAACTTTTGCAAATAAAGAAACAAAATTTTTGAAAGTGTCATCTTTATGAGCAAGAAAAATCACCCAAAATGTATCTAGAATAATCACAAAAAATGACTAGACAATATCTCTTATCATCTAAGTTAGCAATTTGTGTAGCACCGAGCAAATCAAGATGTAGAAACTCCAATGATCTTGAAGTAGAAACACACTTTTTGGGTTTAAAAGAGACTTTGATTTATTTTTCAAATTGACAAGCATAAAAAATTTTATCTTTTTCAAACTTAATTTTTGACAAATCTCTAATAAGATCCTTTTTGAAAATTTCTTTTAACAAATTCATATTGAAATGACAAAGTCTTTGATGCCACAACCAAGGGTTTTCATTTGAAACTTTAAGACATTAAAGATTAGAGGAATTGATATTTTCAAGAATCACTGCGAGAACTCGAGAAAATTTTGTGTAAGCATTGTAAGTATTACCTCCATTCTGTTACTAGAAATATTATATAATAAATAATTGGTTAAATTAAATGTCTAAATTTAATTTCTATTCAATTGAGGGTTTAGAAATATCCTAGAATGGTGTAGAAAAAAAAATTATTATATGAATCAAATAAATATATGATACGCATATTCTAATTTGTGTCATTTTAAAATAGTTGAACAAGTTACATGTCTAGTTAATTTTTTTTTTTAAATCGAATGTGTGAAAATCTACTAGATCAAGGAAATACAAATAAAGTTAGGAGTTAATGTATGAATTAATAAAACCACAACCCCTTAGTAAGCAAATAAGTTGATATCAAATGACCTGACTAACCCTACATCTTAGTTAAACTACCATGCGACCAGCAAGTTATCAGCATTTTAGAAGCAGGAACCGAGTGGAGAAACTTTGGAATGATCACCCACCGAGTGAAGAAGCTTTGAGAAGTCAGCCACCAAGAGGAGAAAATGAGAATCGAATAGCATCTTCTTTCTTTCATTTCTTAACCATCCTAAACTAAGAGTTAAGTGAGTGATAAGAGGAGAAACCAGCATGCAACTTCACGTATCAACTGCATCAGTGAGGAAAAAACAAGGGGAGAGCCGGTGCAAAAGTTAGAGGGACCGAAGCTAGGAGCAGGAGCAATCTGCAACTATTAAAACTTAACAGAAAAAGGCAAGAATCTTGTAACCTCTCCTTATTTAATGAGTATAACTGAATATATGGACTGCATGTTAGCTTTTAGCAAGGAATAATAAGTTTTAACCGAGGAGAAATCTGATAAAGGAGTAAAATTGGAACTACACTGAATCTGTTGGAATCGAGAGATGGTTAAATGAATTGCAACTGGTTATCAATGGAAAAATGGAAGAATATTATAGGAAATGCATGAAAATGTTTATTTCTGGCATCAAGTGAAGTTTAGCTATGGAAACCTGTGAAAGTTGAAACCTTGAGTTGAAAACAAAGAAAGAAACCTACTGGAATTCTTTCAGCTCCATCTGAGAGAAAGGAACTAGTTCTGCAGCTTATTAATCGAAAGTATGGAACAATTTTCTTCTATAAATACAGGCTATATGTTCACACTCTTACTCTATCTGAGGATTTAAAGCAGAGTTGGTAACTTGAGTGGGAGTTTGCGCAAGAAATAGTTGGATGTTTTGCTAAGCTGGCCGAAGGAGAAAGATGGAAATTTCCCAGCTTTCTCTATAGAATTTGATTGTAGAATATCATCTTGTAGCTCAAACACCTTCTAACACATTAATTCCAACATGCATGATGAATTTTGGATACTGGTAAGTTATGCCAAAGGAAAACTTGATTAGTTACTACTTACCTGCTGGAAAATGTTGTGTCGAGGGAATGAGGACAGATTATGCAACTGTTGCTTGATATTTTGGAGACACTTACCAACAAATGCATGAGATATGTTTAATCTCTTGTTTTAACAGATATTTGCATTTGAAGCTAATAAAAACCTTGGAAATTCTAGCTGAATTTGGCGAAGAAAGCTAATGACATCTGCTAAGATGGCTTAGAGGGAGAATAAGCTCCTGATCAGTTTTCCTTTCAAACTCAACTCTGTAGTTTAATGGTTGTATTTGGCACAATGAGTTGGGGTTAAACTGAAGAAATTAGGGAGGAAAAAGCTGTAAACCAAACTGCTATATTGCTGGAAGAGTTAATGATGAATGCCATAGCTGATGACAGATTTTGTGCGTGGCTTTTGGTTGAACAATCTGCTGAAATTAGGTGTTATTTACACTGGTTTAAGCTGGACCAAATGTATGTTACGTATTTAGTGCTTTAAGCAAGTGAAAGATGGAGCTTTTGCTGAAAATTGGAGGTAATATTGCTGGAATTTTTGTAGTTGGCCGAGGTGAAGATGAAATAAGCTTCTATGATGCTTATAGAGAATCTAAGGTAACTTGTTATATCTATATATATAAAATGGCTTCTAATTACTTAATCTTGTCTTCACAAGCATTTTAAAACCTATATAACTTGAGAGGCTGGTATAGTAGAATAAAATTTAAACTACAAACAGCTTAGAATCTAGCTAGTTAAACGGGAACCAATGGAGTGTACCAAAACTTGAATCTTAAAATCTTAAGTGGTAAATAGTTTAATCCTAATTTAAATATTTATAAATTATAACCTTAGAGTATATGTATATTTCTTGGTTAAAATGATAAAGTCAATAAGTTTCGAAATAAAAGGGAAAATGAATAATGAATATATATTATATGTTGTATTTTAAGGTCAAACTTTATTTTAATAGTTTAAATAATTGGGTAATAAATAATAAGTGAACATCTACATATCGTGTATTTATTTTGAAATTGTTAACTTGTTTCAGGAAGTAGCTGTGAGCTAGGAAACAACCCCGAAACCCGAGAGTAGTTATTTAAATATTTAGTGAGTGTTGCCGAACTATGTGCTTAACTGTTTATGTTTCTTAAATGAAATTATGTGATAAATATACTTATTATGAATATTGCTAGCGATTTCTTGTGATGTGTACTAGCGATTCCTTGTGATGTGTAAATCAATTGTCCCTCGCCTTCTAACTTGGGGGTATACTTTATCGCACTCGACTTAGTTGAGGTTGAAGGTTGATAATTGATCAAATGCTACTGTAAGTGTGCATGAATGTAAGCCATGTGTACTTTATCACACCGGCTGAACTGGACTCCAAAATCCTCTGTTCAACGGACTATTCGAGCCAGCAAAAGGGTTTGGTCGGATAGAACGGAAGCTTTGGGTAACTGTTTGGTATACTCGAGTATTACCTGGAAGTTGGGAGATTATTGAATTGATTGTTAAATGTAGGGGATTGTTTATTGTTTTGGAAGATATATGGAGGTGAATTGGCGGAGAGTGTATGATGATATTGAAATGAGTGTCTATTGACACTGAAATGAATGCTCAATGACATTGAAATGACTCCCAGGAGAAGTGCGTATCCTTTTGAACATGATTGTTCAGTGAAATGTGCACTATTTGGTTAATTGTGCTGATTCAAGTGTTTATTAACTGTTATTTGCTCGGCAAACCTCACTGGGCATTAGCTCAACCATTTTGTTTGTTTTCCTTACAGGAGTTGGTGGTCGGGGATTGAACGAGAGATTTTAATAAGTTAGCGTGAAGACTTTTGTGTTTGTGCACCCCTTTAGTATCATAATACGGGTGAAGCTTTTGTATTGAGCTAGTTATTGTAAAAGACTCGAATGGTTAGTTTTTGTTTTATCAAAATGATTCTCTGAAGTTAATGTAACAATTAGTGGGAGTTATCCAACTGTTATCTCTGAAGTTAATGTGAAATTAGTGAGCCCTGACGAAAGTCAGGCAGGCGATCTGCTAACTTTTAGGGTACGCCGTAGAAGGAGGTGTGGTCGTCACAGGTGATATCAGAGTTCTTAATGAGCTCAAGCCGAGGGAGGGTTCTCGGACCGTGGGGAATGGCCTATTAAGTGTTGAACTAATTACTATTGCTAAGGGAATTAGATATGTACGTCCGGTAGGAATCTCAAATTGGGTTGATTTACACTTGGAAGTGGCCGACTTGAGTTGTGAATTATTTTATTTTTGAATTCTTGTACCCGAGTACTAGCTATTTCATTCAATGGTGTATTTACAAATTAGGAAGAATTTAGTATATTACATTATGACGTGATCAAAAATCACGATTTAATTTGAAGAAATAGAATTAAAGAGACCAAGGCTAGCTTTTGATAGCTAAAGGTGAGGAGGTTGTGGTGAGATCTTGAATATTAGTGCAAATCCTCCATCTTAAGGTGAAAAATTTTATTAGCCTTCGATGGTAAATAGATGATTTGCCAACTCCTGCCTAAAAATATGGTTTTCTAACCTGAAATTTGAGTGAAATAGTAGTTTACGTAAGGACCAGGTGTGTCCTTTTAGCAGTGTGTTCTAGAGCATCGGATGACTAGTCACTGTGACTATTCAAGAACTTACTTTTATCTGGATCGAGTGATTCTAGTTTAAATGGGTAAAAGATAGAGGCTACTAATAGCAAATGAGAGATCTCATATTAGAATGTAAGAAATGAGGAAATCCATAAGGACGTGATGTGACAGGATTCTAGAGTTGGAAATTAATAGGATAGAGGAACCTACGGAAGCGGAACCGGAAGAAGGAGTGGGGTCTAGTGGGATTGTCCAGGACTAGACCAATGGAGTTTAAGTTGAACTTAAAACTAAGGGTTGAGCTATTAGCTATGCTTCTTATGATAATTTCATTGTATTGCTGAATTGTTTCCTTTTATGTTTATATAACATGATGAATATCGGATGTATTTGTGATAGTTTGGTTTTTTTTTTTAAAATGTTTGAAATTGGTATGTATTGTAACTTGCATTGTTGTGCTATGTAACCTAATGACCTGTGTTTGTTTAGTTATAAAATTATGTGATTTGCTAACTTTTGGATTGAGATTGCTTGTTAACCTAAGTATATGTAATTAATTGTCAATTATTTATATAAATTGGTAATGAGATATGGAAGTCGGACCATGACGACGAGATCGTAAACCTAGGCAACTCCAAGAGCAAGGGGAAAAATGGGAATCTGCGTTTAACCAGAACCAGGAACAAGGAACCCGTATAGGTGACTCAGTAGCCATTGCTTTAAAGCGGATGATCGACCTTTTAGAGTGTATAGCACCCCGACAGGATCAAGGGGTTGGGATTGTAAATCAACCTAGGGAACGGGATGTAGGAGAGGACAAAACCTTAGAAAAATTTTTAAAGTTTTGCCCACCCAAGTTTTCTGGGGGTTCTGACCCGGAAGAAGCTGAAAATTGGTTGGAAAATATGGTTGACATTTTCGAAGCCTTGAGATACTTGGAGGAAAGACAAGTAACCTTCGCAGTATTCCAATTTGAGGGAGCAGTTAGATTTTGGTTGACTGTTATTCAGGCTAATTGGGAAGGGAGAGAGTACCCTGGACTTGAATGAATCTTACTAGAGAGTTTAACAAAAAATTTATACCCCCAATAATCTAGGAAAGAAGGGAGTACGAGTTTATAAGGCTTTGACAGGAGACAATGAGTTTTGATGAGTATGAGAATCAGTTTACTAAATTGTCAAAATTCACTCCTAAATTGGTTATCACAGAGCAGAGACGAAAACGGCGGTTCATACAGGGGTTGAATTTGAAAATACAGGAAACCCTAGCTGCCGTTCCAATAAGCACTTTTGGGGAGACACTTAAGAGAGCTCAGCGGATAGAAAATGCTAAATCTCAATTGAAACCTTTTCAGGTGAGGAAAAGGAGTATACCTAACAATAACCCTGGAAAATCTAGAGAGAATGCACACCTCCCCAAAATCGGTAGAGGACTGAGAGGAACAAGACTTGCCCCACTTCCACCCTTACCCCAAAAGAAATTTGAAGGAGTCCCGGCGGGAGGAGCTCAGCTGGGAAAGGGCCAACATGGGGTTCCTCTCGAGGAGGACAAGTGACGATACCTCGTCCAGCATGGAACTACTGTAGGAAAGGGAATCATACTGAGAATGATTATTGGGTGAAGGGTCGAAAATGTTTGGTATGTGGTAGCACTGAACACCAGGTCAATAGTTGTCCAAAGAGAGGGCAGAGGGGGATAAGCATTCAATCGACAAATCAGAATACCTGTAGATCGGTGAACGAGGGAAGTAGCAGGCTAAAATTATCGGTCAACGAGAGAAGTAGCAGGCCAAGGGCACCAGCCAACGAGGGAGGTAGTAGATCCAGGGTAGTGGGCAGGATTTATGCAATAGATCGACAGCAGGCCCCGGAGACAACAAAAGTGGTGGAAGGTATGCTTCTGTCTTCCGGAAGGTATGCTTCTGTCTTCCATCAACTTGCTCGAACTTTAATTGACCCTGGTGCAGCCCATTCTTTTATAAACCCTGAATTTATGCGTGGCATTGATATAAAACCAACCAAATTATCATATGATTTGAAGGTTAAAACACCAACTGGTGAACATACATAAATAACTAACATGGTTTATATGGGTTGTGAATTTTGGGTTGGAGAAAGAAAACTGGTGGTAGATCTAATAGCCTTGCCTATTTAGGGATATGATGTCATTATAGACATGGATTGTTTAGCTCGGTATAATGCCCAATTGAACTGTAGAACTAAAGTAGTAGAATTTTGTATACCGGGAGAACCAACTCTACGTATAGATGTAGAGGGAAATTGGCGTCCTCTGCTCTTATTTCAAGAATACAAGCTAGAAAACTATTGTATAAGGGAGCACAAGGATATTTAGCCTATTTGATTAACACTGATAAAGACAAGGTAAAGATTGAGGAGGTGCCAGTAGTGAAAGATTATTTGGATGTGTTTCCCGAGGAGTTAGTATCTGTACCCCCTGAGAGAGAGGTGGAGTTCAAAATTGAATTAATGCCTGGAACAATGCCTATCTCTAAAACTACCTATAGAATGGTCCCAATTGAACTTAAGGAACTGAAAATACAGTTACAAGATTTGTTAAAGAGGAGTTTTATACAAATTGAGTGAATCTCCATGGGGAACCCCAGTTTTATTTGTGAAGAAAAAGGATGGGAGTTTGAAACTGTGTATAGATTATCGAGATCTAAATAGTGCTACTATCAAGAATAAATATCCCCTGCCAAATATTGATGAGTTATTTGATCAATTACAAGGTGCGATGATATATTCTAAGATAGATCTCAGGCAGGGGTATTATCAGCTATAGATAAGAAGGGAAGATGTACCAAAGACTGCTTTTAATACCCGCTATGGGCATTATGAATTTGTTGTGATACCCTTTGGATTGACTAATGCCCCGGCGGCATTCATGGATCTGATGCATCGAGTATTTAGACCATATCTGGATCAATTTGTAGTGATATTTATTGATGATATTCTGATATATTCTAAAACTAGGGAGGAACATGAGCAGCATCTGAGAATGGTGTTACAGACATTAAAAGAACAGCAATTGTATGTTAAGTTTAGTAAGTGTGAGTTCTAGTTGGAGAAAGTGGCTTTTCTAGAACATATAATTTCAAAGGAGGGAATTGCGGTGGATCTAGCCAAGGTGGAAGCTGTTATTGAATGGAAACAGCCGGAATGCCCCACTGAAGTACGGAGTTTTTTGGGTTTAGCAAGTTATTACCGGAGGTTTATAAAAGATTTTTCTAAAATTGCCGGAGCCTTAACTAATTTGACTAAGAAACATGACAAATTAATTTGGGATGCTAAGTGTGAGGCTAGTTTCCAGGAGCTCAAAAAGCGGTTGACTATTGCTCTAATTTTGACATCGCCAAGTGGAAAGAATGGATTTGTAATATATACAGATGCATCGAAGGAAGTGTTAGAATGTGTGTTAATGCAAAATGGGGGAGTAATTGCATACCCCTCTCGAAAATTAAAATTTCATGAACAAAATTACCCGACCCACGATTTAGAGTTGGCTGCCGTTGTGTTTGCCTTAAAGAAATGGAGACATTATTTATATGGGGTAACTTTTGAGGTTAATACTGATCATAAGAGTTTGAAATATTTATTCTCTCAAAAGGAGATGAATTTGAGACAACGGTGGTGGATGGAATGTTTAGAGGATTATGATTGTACCATTAGCTATCATCCAGGGCAAATGTGGTAGCTGATGCTCTAAGTAGAAAGGTACAAATAGCAGGATTAATAATTAAGGAATGGAATTTGTTGGAAAAGATGGGGGAATGGAACCCTCAATTGGAGCAACAAAAGGTTATTTTTGGAAGAATTGCAGTAAAATCCTTGTTGTTAGAACATATTAAAGAAGCATAGAGGAATGACCCCATGATACAAAGATGGATGGAAAAGGAGAAGAAAGGAGAAATGACGGAATACAAAATGGGACCAGAGGGGGTATTGAAGTTTCGAGATCGGATAATTGTGCCAAGAAATGAAGAGTTAAGGAAGGAAATTCTAGAAGAGGCACACCGTTCTAAATACACCATACATTTCGGTAGTAACAAGATGTATCAGAATTTAAAAAAGTTGTACTATTGGGATAATATGAAGAAGGAGATAGCTCAAATGGTTCAAACCTGTATCAATTGTCAACAAGTTAAAGTTGAACATCAGAAACTATCGGGATTATTGCAACCCTTAGAAATTCCTGAGTAAAAATGGGAGAATATTATAATGAATTTTGTGTCAAGATTACCACGGTCCCCAAAGGGGTGCGATGCAATATGGGTAATAGTGGATCGTTTGACTAAATATGCTCATTTCTTACCGATAAATATGAAGTACTCTCTTGAGAAATTGGCCAAATTGTATTTGAATGAAATTGCTAGACTGCATAGGGTACCCATAAGTATAGTGTCGGATAGGAATCCTCGGTTTGTGTCACGATTTTAGAAACAAATGCAAGGAGCGTTGGGTACTAAGTTAAGTCTTAGTACCACTTACCATCCTCAAACCGATGGACAATCAGAAAGGACTATCCAAACTTTGGAAGATATGTTATGGGCGTATGTAATGGATTTTGGGGGTAGTTGGGATCAACACTTGACTTTGGTTGAATTTGCCTATAATAACAGTTATCATTCTTCCATACAAATAGCTTCATATGAAACCCTTTATGGAAGGAAGTGTCGATCGCCAATTTATTGGGATGATGTGGGTGAGACGAAGGTGTTGGGTTCTGAAAAGGTACCGTGGGTTGAAAAGGCATATAAGAAAGTGAAAATAATACGCCAAAAGATTCAGGCAACTCAAAGTAGATAGAAAAGCTATGTTGATAACTGGAGAAAGGATCTGAAATTTGAAATAGGAGATAAAGTATTTCTTAAGGTCACCCCATTAAAAGGTTTAGAATTTGGGAAAAGAAAGCAACTTCAACCCTGATATGTGGGACCCTTTGTGATTCTTCGGCGAATAGGGAAGGTGGCGTATCAGCTGGAACTACCTACGAATTTGTCCAGAATACATGACATTTTTCACGTCTCACTATTAAAGAAATATCATCCAGACCCGACCTATGTGTTGCAACCTGAAGAAATTGAAATCGATGAGTCACTGACCTACTCGGAGCAACCCGTGACAATTTTGGATCAAAAGGTGAAAATATTAAGAAACAAGCAGATATCCCTTGTTAAAGTTCTATGGAGACAACAGAGTTTGGAAGAAACAACCTGAAAACTAGAAGATAAAATGCAAAAAGAATACCCCGAAACTTTTTACAATGAAAGGTACGAATTTCGAGAACGAAATTTCCTTAAGGGGAGAGGATGTGAGAATTCGAGAAAATTTTGTGTAAGCATTGCAAGTATTACCTCCATTCTGTTACTTGAAATATTACATAATAAATAATTGGTTAAATTAAACGTCTAAATTTAATTTCTATTAAGTTGAGAGTTTAGAAATATCCTAGAATGGTGTAGAAAAAAATTATTATATAAATCAAATAAATATATGATATGCATATTGTAATTTGTGTCATTTTAATATAGTTGAATAAGTTACATGTCTAGTTAATTTTTTTTAAAACCAAGTGTGTGAAAATCTACTAGATTAAGGAAATACAAATAAAGTTAGGAGTTAATGTATGAATTACTAAAACCACAGCCCCTTGGTAAGCAAATAAGTTGATATCAAATGACCTAACTAACCCTACATCTTAGTTAAACTACCATGCGACCAACAGGTTATCAGCATTTTAGAAGTAGGAACCGAGTGGAGAAACTTTGGAATGATCACCCACCGAGTGAAGAAGCTTTGAGAAGTCAGCCACCGAGAGGAGAAAATGAGAACCGAACAGCATCTTCTTTCTTTCATTTCTTAACCATCGTAAACTGAAAGCTAAGTGAGTGATAAGAGGAGAAACCAGCTTACAACTTCACGTATCAACTGCATCAGTGAGGAAAAAAAAGGGGGGAAAGCTGGTGCAAAAATTAGAGGGATCGAAGCTAGGAGTAGGAGCAATCTGCAACTATTAAAACTTAACAGAAAAAGGTAAGAATCTTATAACCTCTCTTTATTTAATGAGTATAACTGAATATATGGACTGCATGTTAACTTTTAGCAAGGAATAATAAGTTTTAACCAAGGAGAAATCTGATAAAGGAGTAAAATTGGAACTGGACTGAATCTGTTGGAATTGAGAGATGGTTACATGAATTGCAACTGGTTATCAATGGAAAAATGGAAGAATATTATAGGAAATGCATGAAAATGTTTATTTCTGGCATCAAGTGAAGTTTAGCTATGGAAACCTATGAAAGTTGAAACCTTGAGTTGAAAACAAAGAAAGAAACCTGCTGGAATTCTTTCAGCTCGATCCGAGGGAAAGGAACTGGTTCTGCAGCTTATTAATCGAAAGTATGGAACAATTTTCTTCTAAAAATACAAGCTATATGTTCACACTCTTACTCTATCTGAGGATTTAAAGCAGAGTTGGTAACTTGAGTGGGAGTTTGTGCAAGAAGTAGTTGGATATTTTGCTAAGCTGGCCGAAGGAGGAAGATGGAAATTTCCCTGCTTTCTCTATAGAATTTGATTGCAAAATATCATCCTGTGGGTCAAACACCTTCTAACACATTAATTCCAACATGCATGATGAATTTTGGATACTGGTAAGTTATGCTAAAGGAAAACTTGATTAGTGACTACTTACCTGCTGGAAAATGTTGTGTCGAGGGAATGAGGACAGATTATGCAACTGTTGCTTGATATTTTGGAGACACTTACCAACAAATGCATGAGATATGTTTAATCTCTTGTTTTAACAGATATTTGCATTTTGAAGCTAATAAAAACCTTAGAAATTCTAGCTGAATTTGGCGAAAAAAGCTAATGAAATCTGCTAAGATGGCCGAGATGAAGAATAAGCTCCTAACCAGTTTTCCTTTCAAACTCCAACTCTGTGAATTTTCATATCTGACATTTAAGGCTGCTCTGTAGTTTAATGGTTGTATTTGGCACAATGAGTTGGGGTTAAACTGAAGAAATTAGGGAGGAAAAAGCTGTAAACCAAATTGCTATATTGCTGGAAGAGTTAATGATTAATGCCATAGCTGATGACAGATTTTGTGCGTGGCTTTTGGTTGAACAATCTGCTGAAATTAGGTGTTATTTGCACTGGTTTAAGTTGGACCAAACGTATGTTCCGTATTTAGTGCTTTAAGCAAGTGAAAGATGGAGTTTTTGCTAAAAATTGGAGGTAATATTGTTGGAATTTTTGTAGTTGGCCGAGGTGATGATGAAATAAGCTTCTATGATGTTTATATAGAATCTAAGGTAACTTGTTATATCTATATATATATAATAGCTTCTAATTAGTTAATCTTGTCTTCACAAGCATTTTAAAAACTATATAACTTGAGAGGCTGGTATAGTAGAATAAAATTTAAACTACAAACAGTTTAGAATCTAGCTAGTTAAACGGGAACCAATGGAGTGCACCTATGCTTGAATCTTAAAATCTTAAGTAAAAAATAGTTTAATCCTAATTTAAATATTTATAAATTATAACCTTAGAGTATATGTATATTTCTTGGTTAAAATGATAAAGTCAATAAGTTTCGAAATAAAAGGTAGAATGAATAGTGAATATATATTATATGTTGTATTTTAAGGTCAAACTTTATTTTAATAGTTTAAATAATTGGGTAATAAATAATAAGTGAACATCTACATATCGTGTATTTATTTTGAAATTGTTAACTTGTTTCAGGAAGTAGCTGTGAGTCAGGAAACAACCCCGAAACCCGAGAGTAGTTATTTAAATATTTAGTGAGTGTTGCCGAACTATGTGCTTAACTGTTTATATTTCTTAAATGAAATTATGTGATAAATGTACTTATTATGAATATTGCTAGCGATTCCTTGTGATGTGTAAATCAATTGTCCCTCACCTTCTAACTCGGAGGTGTATTTTATCGCACTCGACTTAATTGAGGTTAAATGTTGATAATTGACCAAATGCTACTGTAAGTGTGCATGAATATAAGTCGTATGTGTACTTTATCACACCGGCTGAATTAGGCCCCAAAATTTTCTGTTCAACGGACTATTCAAACCAGCAAAAGGGCTTGATCGGATAGGACAGAAGATTTGGGTAACTTTTTGGTATACTCGAGTATTACCTGAAAGTTGGGAGATTATTGAATTGATTGTTAAACGTAGGGGATTGTTTATTATTTTGGAAGACATAAAGAGGTGAATTGACGGAGAGTGTCTTGAACATCCACTATCTATGAACCATTTTGATTTTTTAATGATGTTCACCAAGTTCACCTACACAAGAGTTCAAGAAATAATATTTGGTACCCTTTAATATTTGGTACCCTCTAACTATCTACATGCATTTCATACCTCTTCTCATGTTCTTTCTCACATAACAATTGCTTTTCATGTGACCTTTTTTACAACAAAAATTACACATAACCAACGAGTTATTTGTATAGACATGTTTAATAAATATTACTTGTCTTCTCTTATAAATGATAAATTCATTTGCACTAGAATTTAACTTCTTCTCATGAGTGTCAAGCTGAGACTTTGATCCATTCCCTTGAAAATAATTTTATTTTTTTGTTGGAGCTACACATTTAGATTGTTCATTCTTCTTTCAAATCACCTTGTTCCTTTTTAAACATTTCACAAAGTTTTGTCTTTCTATCAAGCTCAATATGTAGATCAGTCTCACCCTTTTTAAAGTAATCATTTTCAGTTTTTAACTTTTTGTTTTGTTGAAAAAGAATTTGCATTGTCCTGAAAAAGAAAACTAATTTTTTGTTTTAATTTCTTGTTTCTAACATAAGATTCTTTCAAACTATCATGTAGTCTCTCAATGAAGGATCCAAGATCATCTTTAGTTTCATCATTACTTACAATTGAGGGTTACAAGTAGTTACCTCATCATCACCAATGGTCATGAAAGCCATTTGAGCAGATTTTTCTTCTTCTTCAATGTCATCATTGGAATTGCACTCATTTCATGTGATTTGAAAGTTGTTGAATTTTGATTTTCTTTCAGCTTTTTCTTCTTTCTTCTTCTTCATTGGGCACTCACTCATGTAATGTTCAGGTTGGCCACATTTATAGCATTTGTCATTTTATTTTTTGTTGGCCTCTTGCTTTTCTTTGTTTCTTGCATTGTTGAATTGATTGGAAAACGAATTGCTAGATCCTCCTTTTCTGAATCTCCTTTTGTTGAGAATTCTCTTGAAATTTTTTGTGATGAGAGTAAGATCATTGTCATCAACGTCCATATCTTCTCCATCTAGTGAAACCGTGTCATCCTTATCTTGAGATGCTTTTAACGTAATGTTTCTTTTTACCTTTGCATCTTCTTCTTCTAGTACCTTGATCTTAAGTTTCAACTTATAAGAAGTTAGAGAGTTTATAAGAGATTCAATAGGCATTGAGTTCAAATCTCTTGCCTTTTCAATAGCAGTTACCTTGCTCTCCCAATCTTTGGACAAAGTATTCAAGATTTTTCTATTTTTCTCTCCTATTGAGTATTCCTTTTCTAGAACTTCTAAATCCTTAATAAGATCATTAAATCTACAATAAGATCATTAAATTTATCAATATTTTCATGAGATTCCATCTTAAATGACCCATATTTGGTAACTAAGATAGATTTCTTTTGTTCTCTCACATTCTCGCTACCTTCATGAATTTCTCTCAGTTTGTCCCAAATTTCTTGGGCTGACTTACAACCTTTGATTCTAATAAATTCATTTGAGTTTAAAGTACTATATAACACATTCATAGCTTTTGCATGCAAGGTGATATGAGCTCTATCGTCTGCAGTCAATTCATTTTTTATTTTTGGTTTAGATCTACGAGTATTTTCATCTATTATAGAAGCATCATATGGACCTTCATTAACAATAAATCACAATTCAATATCAATTGATTGCAATAAATAATCATTCTTTCTTTCCAACTCACATAGTTTAACCCATTAAACAATGGAGGTCTAGTTACATATTGTCCTTCAAAAAATATGGCATTGTTGGTTGTTTTCTTTACTCTTAAATCGCTTGAACTTAATCTCTAGGAGACCAAATTCTGATACCAATTGTTAGTCCCAAAGACAATCTAAAAGGGGGGTGAATTAGGTTGATTAAAAATCTAATCAAGTTAAAGGCACTTTTTGCTCAATATGAAATTTATCTTCTTTTCTAAGTGATCACACAATGAATTAATCAATGAAAAAGTAATATCACTTGAGAGAAGAAGAGATAAGCAATTGAGATTCACAAAATGATAAGTAAATAGGGAAGAGTTACAAACTAATTGACTACCAAGCTCCTCTTGAGTTTGAAAACCAATTCACTAGACAAACTTCTTCAAGTTGATGAAATACAACCAATCTTGTATACAAAGGAAGGCTCACTTCCTCCTTACCCCAAACTACACTCGGTCAAGTTAGGAAGTTTTACAATTATTCAGGATAACCCTCACAAAACTACACTATTGAAGTATTTCTTCACAAATGAAAAGTTTACACGAATCTTACACCACAAAAAGTACAAATGTTTCTTGGAGAATATTTTCTTACTAAAACTACTCTTGATTTCTTGTATTCTCAGTGTGTAAAAGTTCTTTTTTTTAAGTTTCTGATCATGCACTATTTATATGAGACCAAAAAATGTTTCATTAATACTTCCAACGGATAGAAGGTAACTGAAGAGCCAACTAATGAAGCCAATTCTTTGGGACATCTGTTACTTCTAATGCTTGCGTTCGAAAACAGACAGAGAGTTTAAAGGAATATCTTAATTCTTTCGGATGTCCGGTAATAGAGTTCTTTGTGCATCCGAAAGTAGGCAGAGAGTTTGAAAGATTATTTGAACTCTTTCGAACGTCCGGTGAAAATGTTCTGCATTCGATATGATCTGCACTGTTTATTGGACGTCCAGTATTGTCTTTGCGAGCGTCCGACCGCTTTCATCTTCCTTTATCTCTTTCAATTGCTCTTGTTCTTTAAATCAAGTTGCTTCATAACTGAAAGGATTTCTTATTGAAAGATATTAGTATCATCCAATTATTTTGTAAACATCAAAAGACAGGGACCGAGATCAACAAATATATTGTTTACTTTCTTTTCCAAAGTTGACCTATCAAACCACTCTCTTCTCCAGAATCCCAATCATTTTTTTTAAATTTACATTCAACTCTTTTTTCTTGATTTTCCTAAAATTATGTCAAATTCAACAAACAAAATTACATTAAATATCATGTAAACACAAAGAACGAGTTTCAATTTATATCAAAGAATCAAGAGTCTATAGATCAAATACCAAAGGGTTAAATACTAAAAAGTCCCTTATGATTTATCGAATATTCAACTTAATTCCTTATAGTTTAAAAATCTATATTCTAGCCTCTCGTAATTTTAACTAAATTGAAATTTGGATAGAAACCATCTAAACTAATAGTTCTATGTGAAATGTCAGAATTACCCTACATAAATAATAGGATTAAATGCCAAAAAATTTCTTGTGGTTTGTCGAATATTCAACTTAACTCTCTATAATTCAAAAACCTACATTCTAGCCTCCCACAGTCTTAACTAAATTGAATTCGTTGCATTGGCCTTCTCCTAATTCATTGAAACATTCCTATCATAGCCATTTCCCTTGTTGGAAGAATATAGCTATTAAAGGATGTATTGAGATTGCATACCATGAGGAGTTAGAATGTAGGTTTTCAAACCTTAGAGGGTAACTAATATTATTAAAGGACTTACTGAAATTGTTTACCACGAGAAGTTGAAATGTAGATTTTTGAAATTGTTAGAGGACTTATTGAGATTGTTTACCATGAGGAGTTAGAATGTAGGCTTCCGAACTCTAGAGAGTTAAGAATAGTTATTAAAGAACTCATTGAAATTGCTTATTACAAGAGTTAGAATGTAGGTTTTCGAACTATGGGGAGTTAAATTGAACATTCGACAAATCATAAAGGATTTTTTGGTATTTAATCATATAATTTAGAAAGGATAATTCTGATATTTCACGTGCAATTATTAATTTAGGTGGTTTCTATCAAATTTTCAATTTAGCTAATACCATGCAAGCCTAAAAGATAAGTTTTCAAGTTATAGGGAGTTAAGTTGCATATTTAGCAAATCATAAGCAACTTTTTAATATTTAATCCAATACCACATCCATTGATTTCAGAGCCTCTTCCATTTCTTAACACTATAAAATATTTTACCTTCTCCATCATGAACACTACCACCTTCTACCACAGTACTCCTCACCATCACCAAATCCTCCTAAGGCAAACACAAAAGCCCAACTCCTCTCCAGTGTTGTTATCATCTTTCTTCCTCTTTTTTATTCTCTCAATTACAAGCACATACGCCAAAAAAAGTGAATAAACTTGACTGCTTTTGCATTTGAAATGTGAGAGCTCATGAAATTCTAAAGGTATTGCCATAGTCTTTGTCCATGGCTAGGTCAAGCTTGGTTTCTATGCTATTTGTTAGTAAATCTAATTTTGGTTGAATTTGAGGTGCGCACTTGATATGGGTGATTTTTTTTTATTACTACTATAGAGCTTGGGAATTTTTTTGATTGAGACCTTGTAGCATTTAGCTTGAAAGGAACTTTTTTCTAAATGGATTTTAGTGATTTTGAGACCAATTATTTGCTTCCTCAAAAAAAAAAATCGATGCAATACTAAAGTTTGGCAGTGGCGATGACGCAAGATTGAAGTTGTGTATCAATTCATCGGAGCTTGATATGAATAACTCCATCGTGTTAGTTTTAGCAGGGAACAGAAGATGAAAGACAAAGTCAAAGTCTTGCGAGCATTTTGGGGGGTTTTGGTATATATTTTTTTTGTTGGAACAACTCAAAGGCCATTGGTCAACTTTTGACAAACAATAAAATGTTTCTATTATGTTCTTTTGAGATTGGAGGTCTTTTCATAGTTTGGCTAAATGCGAGAGCTTGATTCATAATAAGAACAAATCTTAAGGGAGATTTATGTAATTAACCTCAAAAAACAAAAAACAAGCCACTTGAACAGAAGATTGACTGATCATATACTAAACTCAAGGTTAACTCTCATTTGCTTCTCTCTCTTGCCACATTTCTCTGGTTGTAAATAGTAGGAGTGTAAACGATTTGAGTATTGAGTGCGATTACCTTCACGATTATAAGTTTTGATTGGTTTTTTCTACTTTGATAAATTTAATACTTTATTATTTATTAAAGTTTGTGTTCTACCAAAGATTTCTTACTACTTTCTTATATTATTTTTGTTTTTCTTGATAGTTTTTAACTAATTTTCGTGTTTTTCTTAAAATTTGTTTTCTAAATTACCCTTTGAATAAAGTTCCTCACCTACGATCTTGTTTAGCTGATTAATGTATTACGATTCAACAAAAAGTACCGGCAATTCCTACTCAAGTAAAGATTTTCTCAATCACTACCTTTGCTAATACTATTATACCTAAATTATTTCTTAATTCTTTATTGTTACGTTCAAATCTTTAAAGTCTTTTTTCTTCTATTTATCTTAGGTATGGGTAAATTTGGACATAAGATTGACTTAGAGGCTTTTAAGAATTAATTTGTAATTTTAGTATAAAGTATTTTAAACACAAATATAAGAAACTTTAGACAAGTTTTTTATGTTGGATTATAACAAATTAATGCAACATAAAATCATAGATATCAAGATGAGGCAAATACATTAATGATGAAGAAAATTTGCATCAACTAAAATACTAACTTAGTTGATAGACTTTGTACAATGGTTGGATTAATGAACTTTGTACAATGATTGAAAACTTTGAATATGCTAATTGATGGCTCTAATATGAATCAGAAAAAGGAACAAAAAAATAATTTTCTAGTTAATAATTCAAAAGTGATTTGTATTATTGTCTTGAATCTGTTCTTGCAATTGCCATTTTTGGAAGGGATGCTTGAGTTTGAAGACTGACGTGAGTTTTTCTTTCTCTCTAGGACTTGTTCATCTCTACTATAGATTCCTCCTTGTAAGGCCCAAAAACAACCTAAGAGGGGGGGTGAATTAGGTTGATTAAAATCTTAATCAAATTTATGCAATTTTTCTTTAATAAAAATTTACCTTCTTTTCTAGTAATGATCAACCAAGTAGATTAGAAGAAGAGAGCAATGTTGATTAGAAAAACAAGTATAGATAAGCAATGAGAATTTTATTAAACAAAAAGAATAAGATAGAATATTAAACCGATTGTCTACCAAGCTTTCCTCAAACTTGAAGACCAATCACTAGGTTGAGCAACTTCTCTTTGATGAAAGATGATCAACTAGATGTACAATGGAGGGAGCACTTCCTCCTTGCCCTATGCCTCACTTAGTCAAGCTAAGAAGTTTTACAATCACTCAGATAACCCTCAACAAAGCTACACTAATAAAACTTTCAACCACAAGAGAAATGCTTATATTTCTATCGAGCGTCCGATCCTCTACGTCCGATCCTCTACGTCCGAATCTTCATATTTCTTAACTTTATTGTTACTCTATTTTTGTGCTTTAAAATTGCTTATATTCTTTGTCATTGTATTTACTTGACTACTTGTCTGGTTGAGTATTTTGGTTGTATTTGGTTGCATCGGGCCTTACACTCCTTTTATAGTTACTACGACTCCTGTTCTTCTGTTAAATTATTGCTACTATAGTGTGTTTTCTTAATGGGTATCAAAGCTGTTAATTGTTCTTTGAGTCATCTTGATAGGTATCCAATGCTTTTAGTTGTGGGTTTGAGTCATTTTGAATTCTTGATTGGACTTGATAGTTGGCATGGTATCCGTTGAAAGCGCTTTGAAGTTATTGGTGCAGCAGCTTGATATGACATCTTATTTTGGCTATCCCATTTTGCATGTTTGATTATGACTTGTTTTCCATTTGCTTTGGCTAACAAAGTGATTGACCATCTAATATTCTAATTGATTAGTTGATTGTTTTAATCTCTTCTCCTTTTTTGTTTATAATATTCTAACATATTTTCTAGATTATTTATTCCTTTGTCACCCATGACGTTTTCTGGTCCTTTTTCTCTATCATCTTCTTCATTCATGTACGGATCTTGGATTTCCTAACGAATTTTCTTTATGTGTAATTTTACCAATTCTTCTAACTGTGCTCTTTGTAAAAATTGTATATCTGAAAATTTTCATCCGTAGTAAATTTTCTGGTAATCACCTTCTACAGCAAGTGACGGCCAGCTTAATCGAATTTCATTTTCTTCAATTCTATCATGTGCGATTTCCTTTACTATCTAATGATTGATTTGCTCACTCATTGTAAGATTTTTGCATTCCCAAGAATAATTCTCAAAAGGTATTATTGGTCTGACTCGATGTTCATCCAGTATGATATGATCCTGTGTTGGTTGATATATACCCTGAATAAATTCTGGTCCTTTGCTAAATACTATGGTTTCTACATGTCTGCATTGATCTTGGCTAAATAAAAAATTTACTACATATGCTAATTTTCTACCAAACTAGTCTGCCTAATTTGGATCGGAGAAAATTAGTGAATGAACAAACCCATAGTCTAAAAGTTTTTGAGGAGTGAGAATCATGGTTTGTCCTTCTATATGCAGCACCAATGGTTGATAAGTGTCCAAATAAATAGTTACTCGACAAATGCTATACGTCAAATAACACTTGCAAATTTGTCTTTCTAATGGAAGTATTTTACAAAGAGGATCAATTCTAGGAAAGCAGTTTGAAATCCATAGTATGTATCGCAAATGAATAACATACCAGCTAGATGAGATTTGGATTTTGGGATATCTTGTAAGAATTCTTGAATAATCTCATTGTATTGAACCTTTGTGATGATCGTTTTTTGAATTTCTTCAGGAAGTGGCGCCAAATTTTTGTTTGAAAAAGAAAAATTAGGCACTCATTTTTTTCCTTTTCCTCAAGACTGAGAGGTATTTTTTTAAAAAAATTTGCTTTCTTTTGGGAAGATTCAAGACACAATAAAATTGGAAGGTTTGGAATTAAGTAAAATATGGAAAGAAATAAAACTAACTATTTTATGATACTAATATACTATAAGTAATCCTAACGTTATTGGTATCATTAGTCAATTGTTATGTCAAAATTAGGGAACTAAATACAATAAAGCAATGCATGACATTATGTTCAATGCAAACAGAAGACATGAAACTTTCAAACGTTCTATGGAAGCTAAAGTGGGGGAAGAACACCTTGAGGCAGTAGCTCCAGCTACAGCTATAGTTAGAAAGATTTTGGAATTAGAATAATGTATTGATAAGAAATTTGCATCCACTAGCATGAACATGTGGTGGAAAAATTGAATTGAATTAAAAAATTCATGAACTGAATGTGGAGAATGGAAAACTCTCATCTTAATTGGAAACCTCTAACCACTGTATTGATCACCTCTCCGACATCATGTCCCTCACTTCGGGGTTGGCCATATCTAGGATGGTGCTGTTTGCCCTGGGCAAATAGCAGTAGGTAAGTACTTATTTTCTTGATATGCTTTGTGTTGGTTTTAGATAATTCTGGTTCATTTTGCTTTTGCTTTTCAAAGTGTTTTAAGGTAATTTTGGTAATAATTAACAAATAGAAGACACAAATCAATTTTTGAAAAAAAAAAAAATCAAAATTCTAAGAAAATGAAAAGAGACTTGAGGTGTGTTTGATAAAAGTGAAATCTGAAATTTGAATCCATTAAGTTATTAAATTGATAAGTACTAAATTTGATACATTTGAATGCATGTCACATTAAGGGTTTGCTTGATAACATAAAAAGTGCTCAAACTAAACCTTTTCAGACATTCAAAAGTTTTAGTTGTTTATAAATAAAAATTCATGTCTTGAACTTGTTAAGTAGTACTGAACTTATGTGTATTTTTTTTAACACAAGAATCGTAATTGAATGCTTAATTCTGATTATAATCAACAAATTTATTTCAACCACATTATTTTAGCTATCAAATCTACCCTTATTTTTTAACAACGTTCAAAATCCTTATTTAGTTTAACAATATGATATTTTCTGTCTAATGGTTTTATACTTCTCTTTTCTTCCTATTTAATGACTTTCAGAGTTTCTCCATACTCACATCTTTTTACCCCTTCATAATTTTATCGTTTTCCAACTTTCTACTCTTCATAATTTTGTCATTTTTTCATCTCGCTTTTTTTTTATCTGTTATTGTAGTCACCTACGTTAAATTCGTTTTTTTAAGGTAAGCGATATTGATTGTTTGCTGTTTTTGCTACAATGTTTTTCATTGAAGTTATTAAATTTTTATATAATTTGGTGTTCGTTTTTCTAAGGGAAGTGATACTAATTATTTGTTGTTTTGCTTAAATGTTTTTTCCATTGATGCTATTAAATTTCTATAATTTGGTGTGAATTTAAAACTTGTTTATTGCAGCTTCTTTTTACTTGTACTTACGTGGGACTTTCCTTATTGTCATTTTTCATACCTAACAATTTTAAACAAATTAAATCATAGGTTTGATTTCTTTTTTGGATGAAATAGAAGGGCAAAATTATACAATTTAGCTTATTAAACATTCAATTATAGATATTTATCAATCAGTATAAATAGGTTCAATATTAAGATTCAGGCATTCATATATTTCTTTTCAGTGCATAAAATTTAACAAATTAATTGTTTTAGTATTCAGATTCAGTTTTTTCAAACGAAACCTAAGTAATAAATGAATAGCTTATCACTTATCTTTTGAAGTAAGTTTTGCTTAGAAAATTCAACGCCACTTAACTAATTTAGATATCCTATTTTTGGTTATTAAACACGTCTGAACAAGTTAAGCTTTAAACCCATTAAATTTAAGTGTTGAATTGAGTTATTAAATAGGAAAGTTTTTATATATATAGACACACACATGTATACATGTATATTCTGACCTGAACTATATACGGATTTACGTTTTACATTAAAAGATAATACTATTTAGTTAAAAAAAGAAACAAATAAAAATTCAACATGGTGTCAATTTCTATCACAACATGTGATTTTAAATAAAAGCAAAGGAAAAAAATACTCACTCACTGAAGATAGGTATTTATCTACTCATAAAGTTGAGAAAATCATAAAATTTCCTAGAAAATTGTGTTTAATTGTCAAGTATTCTTGCAATTATCATTTGTCCAATTCTAGACAGTTTCTCTCTTTCATCATCATGTTGAACCTAAAAAATTTAGTATACTTTTAAACATGTAAGTTTCAAATGCAACCTAAGAGGGGGATGAATTAAGTTGTTTAAAAATCAAACAAATAATAGTAAATTTCACCCAATTTTACTAATCAAAATTAATTAAGTGACGAATCCTTGAGCAAGTAAGAAAGTAGGAAAGAATATAGCAAATATTGCATACCAATTGGTAAGTAAAGAAGTAACAATAAAGTAAAAGAGATGCAAACAAATTTTATAGTGGTTGGACACTTTCTTTGGTGCCTGCCTTGTATTTTTAGGTTTGTTCATATATTTTGAATTTTCTAAAGGATGTCACATTAAATCTGGATTTTGTGATTGCCTTATCATTATTGACTTACTATTTTGCAAACCAAAACCATATGAATTGAAAGTTTATTAGAGAAACAAATAGATATATCATAAGGTTTTTCCTAAAGGGTGCTCATTGAGCACTCATTATCAAGCTATGGTTTATATCAATTAAAAAGAATTTTCCCCCTCTTGGACTCTAACTTTTATGAATTTGAACAATTGAAATTGAAAAAAAAAAAGCCTTTTCTATGTACATTCTTTAGAATGTGTTTTTATCTTAAGTCTAACACTTATTATTTTCTCTTAGTTTTTTGGATTATCATAATTCCTTTGTATACTTATGCCTGTTGATTGGTTTATATAGATATATAAATGTATTACACCTATATTATTTTCAAAATTTAAGTAATGCTTTACATAGTTAAATTTTGAAATCACACTACAAAGGAAAAAAGAAATAACAATGTTTTAATTGCTCATCATAGCAATTCTAACTAAAAATCACAAATCCTAACCAAAATACATTGAAAACTAAAACATTCAATTATTCAATTACAAATAGTAATTTTAAATATTAAAAAGGAAATGATATCTACGCACCCTATTTGGTATGTACACACCTTCATAACATTAATTGGTATTGCATTCTATGTGAATTTAAAGTAATAAAGGTGTTTAAATATCAGTATGTGTTTGTAAATATTACTATTTGATATGAATTATATACAAATTTGATCCAAAATTTTATTTAGTTTCTTCATGCTATCATAGTGTTAGTCATATAAAAAACACAATGCACAACATTTTTCTTTATTTTACATCTGAGGTTTATGAGAAGGAAACTAAAAAAAAAAGGCTTTTCTTCTATTTTGATTCATCAAGTTCATCTAGAAGAAAGATGTTTTTATCCTTAAAAAAAATTTCTTAACTCATTTCATGTCTTCATATTCTAATTTAAGTTTTAACAGAATCTAAGATTTTCTACATACAATTTAATGCTATATAGTGGCAGCCAATGATACTACTGTAAGATTAAAAATATTTCTTTCTTTTTTATTGGTATTCAGTAAGTTTAAGGTACTTCAATAGGTTTATCTTTTTCAAATAATATGACTTAAATTGGGAGTCTACAAAATTATAGTTTTGACTCTTTAGTTCCACTTAAGTTTAACTTATCATAAATATCGAGCAAAGAGCTGAATAATTTTTCATATAACACAAGTATTTTAAAAAGTGTAATTAAGCAAAAATGCATGTATGAATTTATGGAAATAAAGGTGCATTTATATGGTTTTTTGTTTGGAATCTTTTCTCAAAATTGTTAGAGTAAATATTTTTTAAAAGTCATTTGTGAATGTCTATTTATAGAAAAACTCCAAGATGGTAAAACTTTATAAATTTTACAATCCAAATTCAATTTTCCAGAATACCATGATTCTATCTCCTAATTTAGCAAAAAAAGGGGCGAATTTCTTAATATATTGTTAATATACAAAAACATCAGAAAAAGTGGTGTTGTGTAGGAGTGTTGATGCGGATGCGGGTGTGCAATAACTTCAACCTTGGGTCAAGGATCCTTTGATCAACATTGGTGGTCCGATGACAAGATCAAGAACCAAGAAGGTGAAGGAAGCTTTACGAGCCTTGATCATTCACCATACAAGCAAGGAACAAGCTAAGTTTGAAGACTTGATGGACCATGAAATTACTTTGTTCACTTGTACGTTTGAAGTGAATGAATGATCTCATACTTGTTAGCTTAGTTGGTAGTTGTTTTAAAACTGTCTAGTTTAGTAGTTGTTAGGCGTTGAGTATTTTATTACTTATTGGGCCTTATCGGAAAGCCTTAAAGAGCTGGCTCTTTAAGCTCTTTATGCGGACCGAATTTCTTCCAGGTTTATGTGGGCCGAATTTTGCCCTAGTTTTAGCCTATAAAAAGGCACCTCTTGTATGAGTAAAGACACAGATTATTACAACCAGAAATTGTGAGGAATTTTCCTTCAAGTTCTTAATCGAACTTACTCTTGAATTCTTGAGTTCATAGCTTAGGATTCAAATCAGACTTTATCGATTAGCTTGTTCCCTAATCGTGGTGTCGCTTCATCCATCCTTATTTGTTTAAGGTTGCTGATTACCTTTGTGTGTCAGAGGTCTTGAGTTCATGAGAACAATCGAGTTCAATTTCTATTGGGAGAAAAGATCCAACTCTGATAATTACAAGGTTGGGAGGTTCTAGGAGGGTCTGCCCCTAGGGTTGCTCTCAGTTGGTAATCAGAGCATCAGGTTAATTCTCTTTTAATTGAAATTGTTCATATCTTGTTAGTTTGTGTCTTTTGTCAAAAAAAAAAAAAAATACTGTACCCAGTACTGTTCATCATTACTGTAGCGATTACTGTTCAGCATACTGTAGCGTACTGTTCACGTTACTGTTCATCCGAGTAAAAAAAAAAATCTGTTTGGGTGTTGTTTTTTTTGTGTTTTCTAACCAAATTTCTTTCTTGAGTCTGTTATACTTGTGTTTGGGTTGTTAGGGTTTAAAGAAAAAAAAAAAAGAGTCACGTACCTTATATTGTTTTAGTGTCCAAGTTGCTAGAGTATTGCTGGAATTTTCTTTTGAGTATTGCTGAAATTCTGTTTTGCCTATTTCTTGAATATTGGTTGTTGTTCTTGCAAACCCTAAACACCACAACGTAATTTGGGAAAGTTCTTGAGCTCCTTGAACAAAATTCTTGAAGTTCTTGAACCACTAAGTCTAGTTTTGAAAGTTCTTGAATAATAAATCAAGAACTAGGGTCTTCTTGGAATTTGCATAACCTTTCATCCGTTTTTCTTGAACTTGTTGGTGTGACCTGAATTTGTGTTCCTTGAAGAGCCGAAGCAAAAAAAAAAAAAAAAAAGAACGAAAAAAAAATGAAGAAGAGAAGGAATCGGCTCTCACACAAAGGAAATCAAGTATCCCAAATCTTGAGTTTTCAATTCTTGATTAGTCTCCAAATCTTGATTGGTTTCCCTAAACTTGAGTCGCCAAATCTTGATTGGTTTCCAATTCTTGAGTTCCCAATCTTAATTGAATTCCAACAACCCCAAGTGACTTAACCAGACCCCAAACACCCCCAAATCAGTTTCCAAACCAAACCTAAACCACCACAAACACCTTAGCCAAACCGCCTTTAAATTCTTGGGTTTCTAAAATCGGTTGAGCTAGTCTTTGCGAGCCGATTTCCCTGAAATTTGAGGACTGATTCATACATTATTTGAGCACTCTAGAAGCACCAATTACCCTCCAAAGTACTGACCAGAAACTCAACAAAACAACAGCTCAAAAAAAAAAGTTTCAGTTTCGGGTAGAGTTTTTCTAAGATTTGCAAAATTCTGCTTTGTGTCTTGTTACTTGCTTATAGAGTCATTAATTCTGGAATTTTTGAGAGTTTGAGTTGTTTTCAGAACTTCGAGAAGGAAAATTGAGAGTGAGTGTGTTTCCTTGAGTGATACACGAGTGCTTGCAAGGTAGACTGGGATACACTTATTTTGCAGGTTGGACAATATGTCTCAAGAGGGGAACATGCCTAAGCCGTCTGAGACCGACGTGTCACTCAAACTGGTGCTTCAAGCTCTTCAAAAATAAGCGGAGAGACATGAATTTGCGATGACACAAATATCCGACAGGTTGGCTGTGACGCCCCGAAAGAAATTTTCTAGGGTTTATTTTATTTAATCGCCCGCCTTTTTCTACATTTTTTTTATTAGAAAAATTTCCCAGATAAAGTTTATGAGCAAAGATAGTTTTATAATGATTTTTCTAGTATCGGTTAGTTTTTGAGAAATTAAGAGCGTATTTTGAACGTGGGACCCGCAAGTGCGGTAAATGCATTATATTTTTGATAACTTGTTGGGATTTTGGATTAAGTGAGATTATTTTACAAAGTGTTAAGATATTTGTATTGGAGAGACAAAAAGATAAGTTTTAAACCTAAAGGTGACAAGTGTCACCATAAGATTAAGTCTTGAGTTTGACTACTATTCATAACTTTACCATTTAATGAAAAATTGCCAAAAATCATTCTTATTTCTAAGCTTCATAGCCGGCTCTCTCTCAAAGGAAAAGAAGAAAAATCTCTCAACTTTCTTGCTTCTCATCTCACTCAATCTTCAATTCCAACCGATAAAACTCCAAATCATTCCATAAAATCTCTTTGCTAAGTGGTCTTGAGGTGATTGGTGAAGTTATTTGGAAACTTATGGTGCTAAGTGGTCTCTTTTCTTTGGTTCCAAGGTGAGTAACTAGGGAATGCTTCCTTTGGTCTTGATAATGTCAAAGTAATGAGTTGTGTTGATTAAATGTGTGATTGGGTGAAAGATATCTTGATTTTGGTTGAAATTAGTGAAGTTTTATATTTAATTAGGATTTTTCTGTTCTCATATGATTGTTATTATGTGGTTATGTATGATGATTGGAAATGATAGTTGAGGAAGCTAGGAGGTGGAAAAAGTGATTAATTGCAAGAAAATTCTGTTTTGGAAGAAATCTGAAAAATTAGGGTTCTTGGTTCTTCATTCTGTCCGAAATTTTTGGTCCTAGATAGAAGCCGAATTGGCCTTGGCTCAAAACATGAAAGTTGTAGGTATTGATGTTTTAAGGGTTTTTGTAAAATTTCAGGTCAATTGGAGTAGTGTAGAATGAGATAATTCAAAATTACTATTGCTATTCTGGTTTTACCCGAATGTAAGAATTGCACCTGTAATTGGTTATTTTGGCTAGGATTGCTTCGGAATTAGTGGTTGAGGTCTTCTGATGAAATGTAACTCTGTTTCTTAGCTTTCAGGTGGTTTTGGAATTTCTGGATTTGGACTTGGATAGCCTGATTTATGATGTTTCCGCTAGAATGAGTTCTGTGAATCTGTTTTTCCGGTTCTGGTGTAGTTTCTTGCATTTTTGACCTGGTTACACTCGAAACTGGGTTGAGTGACCTTCTGTAATATTCTAACCCTGTCTCTTAGCTTCGAAATGGTGGGTCTTGGACCTTCATCCGACAATCGTAGCGCCTTTGGTACCATTACCGTAAAATGACGTCAAAAACTATTTTTCTGGTTTTGAGCTTAACTTTCATTTCCGGACTTTTCCCTAGTTTGACTTGTACTAGTACTACTTGGAACTTGCTGAATGACTATTAGATGAACTTGTTGTTGTGTGTGTACCTTTGGGACTGGCTGAGGAAATAATGAAGCCATGATGGCTGGAAAAGTTAGTAAATTTAGGGGAAGTGCTGTCCGAACTTTGAAGGGATTTGTTTGCATTGAGTTTGTGATCTAAGACTCGGATTTGAGCAAGGCAATGATATATGATGGATGGTTTCTGAGCCATGGAGGTGAGTGACCCTAAACTATTTCCAAAGTACTTGTGAAATGTTTCTTACTTTATTTACTTTTGAACTGTTTCCAAAGCTACTTTTGAACTGTTTTCTTGCATATCATGCGTGCTTATATGAAAGTGTTCCTTGTTTGATATATTTCCTTGACTTCATGACTTGTATTATTGATTGATAACGTGTTACGTGCTTTGAATGATTTCCAAAACGAGCTTTCTAGGCGAGTGTGTATTTTATCGCACTCGACCTAAATCAATGTGAAATTTTCATGATAAATGATTAAATGCTACTTGCGCATGAATGTAAGCCTTTTGGGCTGAACTGGCCATTGCCCCTTGTTACCGGTCGTCTCGAGCCAGAAGCGGACTCGGTCGGGCGATTAGGGACCTGGGTGAACGTTTGGTATACTCGAGTATTACCTTTGTAGGTTGGTGGTGGTTGGTGGAAAATGATGCAATTTCAAATGAAAAAAAAAAAGAAATGACAGGAGAACGAACGTATCTTTTCATGAATGTTACTATCGCTTTCCATTGTACATGTTTCTTGAATTATTGATACTCCATATTTAATGTTTTGTAAATGTTGTAATTGTTTCTGGACTTATCATTTGATTTATGACATCATTGAAAAGAAATATTGTTAAACCGATTTAATTACTGATTTTTTGGTTACTCGCTGAGCTTCTAACTCACCCCAAAAATATTTTATTCCCCTCCACAGGGCTCAAAGCGAAGGAAGGCTTGTAGTACTTGTGCGCGTGATTGGATGGCCTTTATGTTGTACAGTTTGGATTTGGAATCATTTTATGTATAGTTGGGAATTGTTTTCGCTTTGCTTTTGACATGTAATTATTTATTGGAGAATTTGATGTAATATTTGAGTTTTATCTTGTAATCTGTTTGAGGAATGTAGTGAACGACTGAGTCCCGGCGAGAGCCGGGCAGGCGGTCCGCCGAACCCTCTGGTTCGCCTTAGGGGGAGGTGGGGCTGTTACATTGGCTGCCATTGAGATGCGAGGTACCGGAGATACACACAATAGGGTTTCAAGTGTTCAGAATGCTGATCATGATGCGGATGATGAGGGATATCATTCCAACACCTCATTTCGGTCACAGAAAAGCCAAAGAAAAGCAAGGGAACACAAACATACACCCAAGCGAGAGAATGAATCTCTCAAAAGGAGGGGTTCCATGCAATCTCTGTCTTTAAAGCCGGTTTATGCAAGAGGTGATAAGAAGGTTCATTCAACATTTTCTAAAACTAAACTTAGAGTTGAACCACCTCATGCGGAGTCATTTTGGGAGACATATCAACGTCTTCTACACCAAAAATAAATGGAGTCAAATGGATGCTATCAAAGTGAGTTTTCTAAGAAGGAGATAGCTGACCCTATTCCCAACAAAGGAGTATCTCATCCTATTGACCCATTTGTTGAGGAGGTTGATAATGAGAAAACAATCGAGGGCGTTAAACTAGATAAAGAGATGGAAAAATCTGATTAGATGAGTGATAAAAAGGAAGAAAAGAGAGAAAGTGAGACGATTTTGAGCAAAAATGTGAGGGCTTATTGTTTTCCTAACGAACTTACCTTTGCTTTATTTAGTGTTTCTTCGTTTGTGCAGATTAAGTAAAGTCAAGTGAAGTTAGTCATACTATCTCCATTCCAAAGTCACTTGTACAATTCACTAGCTTCCATGGAGTTTGTCTTTTAGGAATTGAATCTATTTGGAATCATCTCATAGAACAATTTCAATTCAAATCTGTCCATACCAAAGGGGAATCAAGTCAAATCCACCATGAAGGAAGAATTCCAAATTTTGACTCTCATTTGCTACCTATGGGTCATTCATCATCTTTACCTTCTTTGAGTATAATTTTCATCCTAACACTTGTATTTCTTATGCAGATTTTGAAGAAAGTGTAAAAGGCTAGCAATGTCTTCTCAAATTGAATCAATTGGGTGAAAGGAATGATGAAGTGTCAAAGGGAGTTTTCACACTTAAACTTGTTCTATACCTTCTTACCATTTAGTTGATAATGTACCATTACTTCTTTACCCGATTTCAAATTTGTTTCAAGTTGAAGTTTATTTTGTTTTTGTAGGTTGTAAAGCTGTCCACAATTTTCCAATTTTGATTCAAGACTTACAACCTGATTTTGTGCTTATTCCAACTAAAGGTGGTGATCTTTCATGTTTATTCACTCCGCCAAAAGCTGGTGGCCAAGTGCTCAATTTGTCAACTTCAACTTGTGCCAGTTCGAGTAACCCTCATGAAGTGGAATTCAATTGTTTGCTACCTTATATGTTGGAAGATGAGAAAATGTGTGTCACGCAAGATGCCAAAGCTGTCCTCCACGAGTTGTTTAGTGCCCCATCCATGCAACAAATTGCTCCTATTTTATTCAAGCAAGACGATTCAAATCAATGTCAACTAGTGCTGGATTTTACACCTTTGTACAATCAAGGTGTCAATGTGAAGATCCATGACCAAAGGCTAATTAGAGAGTTTTGGATTGCCACTTGAGATTTTCACACGCCTTACACAAGCTCTTTCCTACCTTGGCGCATGTCCTTGTTTGAGAGCTTCACGAAGCTAACCAAACGACATGCAACATGGCTCATAGTCACTCATCTATTTCCAACATTACTGTCCTTTAAGCGCACCGTCGATTTGTGGACAAATCACTTTCAAGAGGAGACTTTCAAGATTCGAGGACGAATCTTTTCGAGAAAAGAGGGAATGATGCGGATGCGGGTGTGCAATAACTTCAACCTTGGGTCAAGGATCCTTTGATCAACATTGGTGGTCCGATGACAAGATCAAGAACCAAAAAGGTGAAGGAAGCTTTACGAGCCTTGATCATTCACCATACAAGCAAGGAACAAGCTAAGTTTGAAGACTTGATGGACCATGAAATTACTTTGTTCACTTGTACGTTTGAAGTAAAGGAATGATCTCATACTTGTTAGCTTAGTTGGTAGTTGTTTTAAAACTGTCTAGTTTAGTAGTTGTTAGGCGTTGAGTATTTTATTACTTATTGGGCCTTATCGGAAAGCCTTAAAGAGCTGGCTCTTTAAGCTCTTTATGCGGACCAAATTTCTTCCAGGTTTATGTGGGCCGGATTTTACCCTAATTTTAGCCTATAAAAAGGCACCTCTTGTATGAGTAAAGACACAGATTATTACAACCAGAAATCGTGAGGAATTTTCCTTCAAGTTCTTAATCGAACTTACTCTTGAATTCTTGAGTTCATAGCTTAGGATTCAAATCAGACTTTATCGATTAGCTTGTTCCCTAATCGTGGTGTCGCTTCATCCATCCTTATTTGCTTAAGGTTGCTGATTATCTTTGTGTGTCAGAGGTCTTGAGTTCATGAGAACAATCGAGTTCAATTTCTGTTGGGAGAAAAGATCCAACTCTGATACTTACAAGATTGGGAGGTTCTAGGAGGGTCTTCCCCTAGGGTTGCTCATCAAGTGTGTTTTGAAATAAGGGTCACCACAATTGAGAAAATCGGCGTACCAAAAATTCAATTTGTTTTTCATTTTTTTATGCCAGACCGCAGGTTCACAAATTTTTTTTAAAAAAAAATGCTTCTAGTCGGCAACTGGTAGTGTCAGAATGCGTATCTAAAAATGGATACGGCGAACCTGCGGTTGCAGAGTGCTTCACAAATATTTTTATCTAAAAAAATGCTTCTAGTCGGCAACTGGTAGTGTCAGAATGCGTATCTAAAAATGGATACGGTTTTTAAAGTTGTGAAATTTTTTTTATTATGTTTGACTGGAAGTGTTAGAACGACACATCTGAAAATGAATGCTGAGAAATATGATTGATCGTTGTTAATGAAATGTGATCAACGGTCGATTTTTAAAGTTGCAAAAATTTTTTTTTAATTGTTTCACCTCAAATAACAAAATTGGCGCACAAAAAACTTTTTTTGAAATTAGGTGTTAGAGATTGCTGCATCCAAAATAGATGCGGTGAACGTGATTGGCCGTTGATCAATTGAGATCAACAGTCAACCTTTTGCAAAAAATCTTTTTGAACCATTGAATTGTGTTGCAGCAAATAAGAAAATTGGTGCACAAAAAAATATTTTTTTAAATGAGGCGTCAGAGATTGTTTGGATGCGGAGAATGTGATTGGATGTTGATGAAGTGTGATTAACTATCAGATTTTAAACATGTAGGCTCAAATTCTTTTCAATGTTTTAATAGCCATATGCAGCATTAATGCTAGGATGTATTTTAACTATTGAATGCAATGAGATCAACTGTTTAGTTGTTCTGATATATATAATGTGAACATCGATACAGATGATAACGAGGAAGTTTTGCCATAAATAGATAGCCAAATTCATCAATTTCTCTCGCACCAGTCACAATTTTCTCTGTTTTCCATCCCCATATCCCCTTCTTCTCCAGTGTCTTCTAAAAGGAGTGGTTCCGCAAGTGTCTTCCCAAAGCAGAGTCAGAAGCAACGTCTTCCCAAAGTGTTTTTCCAAAGTAGAGTTTGATAGCACACTATCTTCATGAGACAAGCTTCTGGGGAATCGTACAGGCAAGTTGCTTTAAGTTTAATCATGGATTGATCACTGCGCTTATTGAGTGATGGAAGCAAGAGATCTACACATTTTATCTTCCTATAGGTAAGGTTATCATCACTTTGCAGGACATAGAGGTATTATAGGACCTCTGTGTTAATAGATTACTGGTCACACTAGTCGACTGAAATCGATCTGATGATTCAGAAAAAGGATTTGATCGAGGAACTTCTAGAGTTTCGGCAGAACCGACACTTTTAGGATGGGAGGTTGAAACTTGTACCTATCTTAGAGTTTTTGTATGAGTCTCTTCCAAATGATTCACTGGAAGAATTAGTTCACTAATATGTTCAGTGCTACATTTTGATCTTAGAGGACAGTTGTTTGCCGATACATGCGACAACGTTGTAAGTTGCTATTAGTTAGATTACATCCGAGACATAGAGAGTATGAGCAAATACAGTTGGGGCAACGCCACACTTGGTTGTTTATACTCTGTTTCTGCAAAGTATCGCAGGCATCAACGAGTTACACTGTTGACCCATATATGCTTCTACATGTGAGAATGGAATAACTTTTAAATGCTTAAGCTTTTTTATTTCAGTGTTATATGTAAATAATATTACCTGAACAATTTTTCATTTTTAATAGTAATGGGAGTAGGATGCCTAGGATTAGCCCTATTGTGTTAGTTCCTACTGCATTGAAAAATGAATTTTTTAGAGGCAATTGGTGGGCAACTGTACGAAGAAATACATGCCTCCTCGCATGTTGTGTCCTTATTTCACGATCATCTTATCAAGATGGATGTCGATGAGATATTTAACTGATGAATATTACTATTGTAGTGTCAATATATAAACAATTGTCGCGATTAACTCCATTTTCTTATTGCCATAGTTTATTTGGGAGTTTTATCCTACTGACCTTATTGCACATCTTTCTATCTACTGCTTAGTCAGATGACACATATGGTAGTCAGTAGTTCCATTGATATATTGAAAGGCTATCGAATTTCACCTTCTCTAACAGGTACTACGACATTTTGGAATGCATTAGCACATAATTGACAATTCAAACAAACGCAAACAAGAAATTACATTCTTTGTGTCGATCAAGCCATACTGAAAAAGATTGGATCTAGTACAATAGTCATTGGGCTCAATATTGGGAATGTCATGTTGAATCATATGTTTGAGACCATTGACACGATTCGAACAGGTCTATGGATGAATACATGACATAGTACCAAAATCATACAGTTGGCTATATTACACTTCCTGTTTCGCAGTAGCCCCAACGTGATGGTCATGAAAAGATGAGAGACAGTTCGACTATTTAGTAAATTATTACATATTAATCTTTTCTTCTAACAATATGTTATTTTTTTGAAAATAACATAGTAAATGACTATAACATACAAAACCTTCTTTGAATAGATTGATATTGTGTCCTGGATCGAATCGATTTGTAATAGATACCTCAATTTCACTAATTCTACGTAATATACTTATCTTAATTTTACATGTATATAAGAGAAGGCTTTCGAAACATTATAATATTTGAATCAAGGAATGTGGATGGCAGTTGGTTCCTTTGACTATTAGATATTGGCTCATATACCTCTCATACTATCGCTTTCAAGATGCTTATTGAACATCTACCTAAATAGGTGCGTAATAGGAACCAGGTAGGTAAGCATCGTAGAAAGGGCACCTCCGTACATGATGTTAATGTACTTAATACACGGTTATACAGACTTCAACACATGCCGGATATGACTCACCCGTTGGCACTCAATTCTTTCACACTGGAGCTTTTTTCCACATCTCCTTGTATTCTAGCTTTCGAAGGTTATTTCCTTGTGACACCTATTCCCATACCTGTATTCGGCTATACATTTAGTGTTGGATCGTCCTCTGTTATGCCACATATATCATTTCAACTTAATAATGAGTTTGAGGATGACTTTGCTCATATTTACGACTTCTTAGGAATCTTGATAGACTTTTCACCCGTCTTTCAGATAGACGCCAACACTATTCCCATTAATGTTCCTTCCACGACATCTATAGATCGTTATTGTCCTAATTGCTATCAAACTATTATGGTGGACCCCTCGGTTGATGATGAGGAGAATCAAATGCTTGAAGGAGTACTGGCACTATCTCGAAGGTTCGAATAGCTACAACTGCAGAAAGATCTACCACATGCGAGGATACATTGAAAATATGGCTACACTATCACTCAACGCGATAGGAAAAGAAGAGCATTGGTGGGTGATATTCAGACTTCAAACTTTTTTCTTATCAAAACTCCCGTTTAACTATCACAAAGCTTTTTATTTAGTTATTTTACACATTTATCGTTGGATGCTGCATTATTTATCATAGTTTAAATTAATCTTAAAAAAATTCAAAAAAGGATATGACTTCGGCATATTTCAATTTAATTTAATTATGTATTTTAAATCCGAACCTAATGCTCGCTTCTTGCCATTGATCGATGATTAATCACCGGTTATGAAGGAAAAATAGCAAATTTTGAATGTAATTTTTGTTTGATGTAATAGCAGATTTTAGAATTTAGGGTTTTGGGTTTTGGGTTACGTTTAGGGTTTAGGGATTAGGGATACAAAAATTAAAAATTTATATTTAAAAGTTAAAAAAAGAAAGTTCACTGCATCCAACTCGGATGCGATGATGACAATTTTTTTTAAAAGCTTCTTCGCATGTCATATGGCATGCAGCCAAGCCTTTTCAAAACAAAAAATTCATTCTTTTTTGTTCTACCAGCAGCCAAAAAAAAAAGAAATTTATATTAACATTTTGATGACGCCTCATTTACCAATTGTGTTGACTCTTATATTAGCACACCACCTCACGAAATACCACTTTTGTGATGTTTTCTTGAATCAACAATATTTAGAGAAATTTATCAAAAAAAATGCCTAAGAAAGTAATGAAATAAATCATGAAAAGTGAAAGAAATTAAAAGTTGGAATGGCACAGTTGGTGGGTAACAAGCTGTGGCTAAGGGAGTGCTATTAAAAAAAAGTAGTAGGATAGGAGATAACAAAACTATAGAATAGGTGAAAAATGGAGAAAAGGTGGGGCTTGTGGGGTGAGAAAAGGGGAAGGATTCCTAGGATAGGAAGAAGTGGGGCTGTAGGATGCAGGGAAAGTGGTGGAGAGTAGAGAAAAATATGTAACATTAAAAAATAAGGTCAATTGAAAAGGTTGAAAGGTCGGATTCGTGGAGGGTAGAGAAAAATATGTAGCATAGAATAAGGTCATAGGATGAGGTATATGGCAAAAATAGACAACAAAAAAAGTTGAAAGATAGGACTGGTAATAGGTGAATTGCAGTCTAGGGAAGTTTTTGTTTCATATAACTTATTTTTATAAATTAATTTATTATTTCAATTTCATACTGTCAATCCATGCATGCATGGATCAAAATGCTAGTGTGTGTTGTGTGTTTATTCTTTTAAACAAAAAATAGAATAGAAAAAATTTTCAAAACTCAAATTTGAGTTCAAAGCTACCCATAATGGACTGAACTTAGGCCTGTTAATCAAGCCATCTGAGTTAGGCTTTAACAATTCCTGACTCAGCTCATCTAATTAATAATACTTTCTATTTTGGGCCATGAGTTTTGAGTTAATAAATGTGAATCTTATATTTGACTCACAAAACATTCGACTTTTGAATCTAATTCGAATTTAATCCAAGTTCACTTAGTATTCTTTAATTTTCTTAATATAATTATTATAACTATTATGTTATAACACTAATTTAACACCCACAATTAAAACTATACACGAACCAATAACAGTCCATTAAAAAGTATATAATCAAGAATTTTCCAACAATAATTATATCTATTTCGTACAAAGGCTAGAATCTAATTCATGTACTTTGAATGAACTCGATATCATGTAATCAGTTTTGATCAATACTCATACTTTGTACCTTTGAAGGTTGAAACTTCCTATGTACTTTGTATCTTTGAAGGTTGGAACTTCCCCATGGCTTTCTCAATTTGCTCCTGCTAATATTTGTCCACTCTTTTTGTTCACAATGACAAGATTTGAATAGAAATACAGCATTCGAATCTAAATAGAAGTAATCAAATTGATTTGTCTCATGAGTTATATAAGAATCTACAAGAAAGAAGAAAATAGATTAAGAAGTGATGGTGGTTAGTTCAAATAGAGATTAAGTTGGTAAAGTATATAAAATGCATGCTTTGCCATTAAAACTATTAATGTATGCTTTGTAGAGGTGAAGATTGGAGATTGGAGAGGCCAATGGTGGAAGTGAAGTGGAGATTGGAAAGGCAGAGCCTGCTATGACTGTGGATGAGGAGAGAAACCATAGGGATTAGTGCTTTCATCATTCTTCTGTCTGAATCTTCTGATTTGTTTTTTTATATATCTAATATTTAATATTTTTTTATACATATTGATATATTAATATATTTTGAGATATAAGTATTAGATTTAGTAATTATATATTTATTTGGAACAAATCGCAAAAAATGTCACTAAACTATATACCGGTGCTTGTTCAGGTCATTAAACTATTTTTTTAGCCAAAAATGTCACTGAACTAACCAAAATGCATGTTTTGTAATATTCCGTATAATTTGATTGTGAAGACAAATGGAATGGACGTCATGTGATTTGCATGCATAAGGTTTGAAGGGCAAAATGCTCTAAAAATTTTAAGTAAGCAAAAAAAACCACAATGGCTGACCGTTCAATTTAGATGCGAAATTTTGTCTACCTTTCAATTGAAATGACAAAATTTAGGTTTCTTCCAAAACTTCAAAACCGAATAGAGTAGATAATTCGAAGATTGAAGAAGAAAAATTGCAGACAAGTTTCATCAGTCACATAAGCCGTCGGTTGATTAATTACGATGAAGTGGGTAAAGCGAATGAGAGACGAATATCCAAATTCCTATGAAGTATATGATCAGAAATCGCATAAAACCATGTGTTCCTCTTGATTTGGTTAATAATGCGTGAATCAAGTTGTGTGAGAACAAAAAAAAGGAAAAAGTTGAACTATATGAGGATTGTATTTGATAGGTCTAAGGGCTTTATGATTTGCACTAGTTGGAAAGAAAGCAACATGAGAGCACTGGTTTGGTAGGAAAGGACATTTCCTTATGGGATTCTTTTTGTTGTCATCGCGATGGGTTGCAAAGGGTCCTACAAGAACCAATATATTAGAAATTGTGTTCTGTATGTCAGACTGTTGCTGATTTTGTGTAGATCCCATTATATGAACAATTAAAAATGCTAATTGAGATGGTTTCTTTATTGTCATTTGTGTTGGTAGAAAATGGAAGGGGTGCATTTTCAATTAAACTTCACCATGAGGGTAACATTTAGGGAGACAAGTACAAAAACTATGATAGAGAAGAGATAGACTACTTTGACATATGCCATGCAGATTTTATGTCGCAGCAAGTGATAAATAAAATGATTGAAAAATGTAGGCACCAGGAGACCATGTTGTATTATTACGTTGACCTTAGAAGTGACTTGAACCATGGACTGAATGAACTTTAAACGGATGAAAATATGCAAGGATTCTGTGATTTGGTGTATGAGTACAAGTTAATGGAGGTTTACCATGATCATTGGATATTATAAGAAATATATTAGTTTGATAGAAAAAAAAAAGAGCAGATGGAGGAACCGTTGAGAAGTCTATGGTTGTCATAGAGGAGATTAAAAATGTTGCTGATGTAGCTCCAAAAAAACCAGTGAGGCCTCATGCTAGGAAAAAAGCTATTTCTTCTTTGGAGTGGAAGCATGACTATCCCATTGGAGAGTCAAGAAATAGTACTGCTAAAGTGGAACCAGCTGTAGAAATGAAAAAGACAAATGAGCCAAGAAATGGTACTGTTGAACTGCCCATTACAGATGAAATGAATAATAGGACTGAGTACAATTCGAGTTTTGATCATAGAAGAGATTTTGCTGATTACAATGAGTATTGCCAATATGAACAACTATATCAACAGGAGTGTAAGCAGCATATAGAGACCCAAAACTCTTTTGTTGGGCCCCAAAAAGGACATGTCAAGGAGTCCCAATAAGAACAGCCACCTCCGATAGAGCCCTTTCGACATGATGAACCAATTGCAAAAAGTCATCATGAAGAATCAACCTTCAAACACGAGCCACCAACCAAAGGAAAGAGATAAGGGAGAAAGAGCCAATACATCAGAAATTCCACATTGACGAGGTTACTGATGCATATCATGAAGTATTTACACAGTCTGAAACTTTGACAATAGAAGAGGGGCTATCAAACAACAGTAACACTGCTCCTGTTATGCCTTCACAAGTCGATAGTATTAGACATGTGGAAACTACTAATGTTGAAAATGAACAAAGAACGAATGTTGCTGCTAGAACAACCAAGCCAAAGTAAAATATTAGGAAGACTAATGCATCAGTTAGTCATCAATTTTGGTCTTATAATTTTTGACATTTGTCTTACTTTTTTTGTTTAACTTACAATGAGTTAATAATGTACATATTTGATGCCCGCAGATAAAGAGGATTAAGCCTATAACTACAAAGCAAGATACCAATGGCTCTGCTGGACAGTTAAATTCTGGTTCTCAGAAAAAGAAAGGGCATCCCAATAGAAAGTTGAGTGGTATAGACAAAATCATGATCAACACTAACTATGAATACTTGAATAAAGAACCTCCTTTTAAGGTTGGTAGATGAGTTAGAACTTCAAGAAGCAACGGAGGTGGAGGATTAGCTTAAGGGGTCCATGAAGTTGACTGATTTTCTTTTCTTTTGTTTCTTTGACTAAAGCAGTCTTTTGTATGGTATCTTTTGTATGAGATTGATGGTTTTAAGAGTCTTGGCATGCCGAAACAAATGGTAACTTTTGTTAGAGGTTTAGAGTGTTAAATTAATACTTTTGTCAATTGATTGTAATTATGGACAAGTAACAATGGCCAGAATATTGAATGATGCTTTTGTTAATTGTTGATATATATATATATATATATATATATATATATATGCTGATTTTGCCATCTCTAGTTATGTCGATTTGCATTTACCATGTATAACAACAAAGGAATAGGTCATGTCTAAATTCACAACTAAAACATTCTAGACCAAAAAACTACATTTGCATTCCAAAAGGGTGAATAACACCTGACAAAATGAGGTGTAAACATCAATATTACACCTAAGAACAACAAAAAAACTACCTAACTTTTACTACTTGCTATAATGGTGTCCTAATATCCATCAATTTGTAACTTGCCAAAATATGTCCATTTCTAGGCCCCCCAATCCATATCGATACGGTTACAATTGCTGAGACCGCAATAACAACAACAATGAACATGTTTTTCCTCAGCTTACTCCTAAATTTCTCTTTCAGCTTTCTAACTTGGACCTCCATTTTTTCAGCTTTGTTTTGTCATCTTCGAACTTCTTCTTGCAATGCTTCATTCTCAGATTTTAGCCTATTTGCTTTCCTTAAAAGACTAGGTATTACTTACTTTGAATAAGCACACATTTCATCATCATACCACTCCCAATAGCCATATCCATCAACCTAACAAAAATTACTTTTTCCATCAATTGTAAAACACATCATTTAATTTCCCAACTTTTTAAACTTTAATTTGATTACCTTCAACTACAGCTAATGAATTTTCCACATCTCCAAAAAAAACTTACCTCATCACGAGTACATTCAAGGTTTCTCCTTGCTAGGTTTCTATCGTTCCATGAAGTTTTCAAAATGGTTTTTATTCCGCAATGACAAATCAGAGTTGCTTCCTTGGGTCTTGACATCGTGAAATTTCAACCTACCCAACAAAGCAGAGATTCCGAAGTAGTTGGTAAACTTACCTCAGATCTGGCCACAAAATCTCAAGAGAATGATGAGTTCAAGAAAGTTGGAATGGACGACTGTGATTGGGTTGTTTATAGAGACAAAGTTCAGTCAAAGAGCTAAATCGACGATTTTGCCCCTCCAAATGAAACCTGCAAGTGCAAATAAAGGAATTCCATTTGCCTTAACGATTCAATTACATGGAATGCTACAAAATATGCATTTTGGTTAATTCAGTGACATTTTTCTTCATTGTATAAATGCATTATACATATAATTATATATATAGGTGCATATTAACGGATCAGGTTCATATCGGGTTTGGATTTAATAAAGTCCAAACTTAGTTCATATTTAATTCAAATATAATATTTAGATCTAAATTTAACTCAATTCAACAAAATGTTAAGTTTATTAGACTTTTTATAGGTCCAAACGAGCGAGTTAAACTCGGCCTAAAATGAAAATCTTTATAAATTGAGAGTTGACCAACACTTTGAATTCATTAAACATACGAATTAACTTAGAACCAATAGAAATAATTCTTGACATCAAATATTTGACTCGATTTGAACAAAATAATTGACATCAAATATTTCTCAAGATTGTTACTTTTGGGAATGCGTGTCTGCGACATAGAACTTAGACGCAGAGGAAAAGAAAAGTCAATGATAAATTATCTCCAAAAAATAAAACAACAAAAAAAATCCTTCTTTCTCTCTTGTCTGTTTCTCTCTCTAGCAATTGAGGGGTCCGTAGGGATAAGGAGAAAAGGGTTTTCTCATTTTCTTCTCTCTCTCGCTCTCTCTTTCAGCTCTTTTGATGCTCATCAGAGAGCGCAAAGTCTCTTCTTCTTAACACCCTTCTACCGCCGACTGCCCCTCCTCCGACCGTTCCGCCGGCCGGTGAAGGTGAGAGAAGAAGATTCTTTGGGTATATACTCTTTTACTGTAGTTTCTTATTTTCTCTTTTTTCTTTTGGGGTTGTATAAATATATAAATAGGAATTTTACTTGAGAGAAAGAGGGGCTTCTCTAGCAATGGATTCGAATTCTTCTTCTCTATCATCACCACCACCGGCGGCTGCTGATGTAGCAGCTGGGGCTCAGAACGGTGTCGTTCTTGTCCAGAAGGAGAAGGATAAGGAGGCGGCTGCAGCTCCTGCCGCTGCTTATTTGTCAATGGTGGACCCTTTTTTGGTTGAGGCCCTGCAAAATCCTCGTCATCGTCTAACTAGTGAGTGTTTTTATATTTCCCGTAATTTTTTATGAAGGTTAGGGTTGATTTTTTAATGTCTTTCGTTTATGTAGCTGGGGATTTGCCGGAATCTTTTGATTGTCGTGTCAATTGAGTTGAATTTAGGGTTTTGATGGTTTGGGGGTTTTTGTTTTTCAGAATTGTGATAGATCTGCGAGGTCGAATTTTGGGAATCTGTGTTTTTATTCGTCTTCATTTTAGCTAATTGTGAATTTAGGGATTTTATGGGGTTAGGTTTGCTGTAGATCTGTTCTCCAATTTGCATAAGTCAGCGTATGTTAATTAACTGATTCATATGAGAGATCAAATTTGGAGCATTATGTTACACTAGCAGAAGAATTCTAGTTATTAACATGCCAGAGCAGTCTGTTACAATGGTGGACTTGGAATTTGGGTTTTCTTTACTTGTTTATTGTTACGCCGGACTATTGGTATGAAACTTGGTCTAATGAGTTTAGTGAACGGGCTAAGAATGATGAATCTATTGAAGTAGAAGACTAAGTTTTTCAAGGATTTGATACAACAGTAAAGTAATGCAAGAATGATGGGAGATTGTTCTAAACATTGTTGCTCTTCGGTTTTGGAATTTCGTCCAACAAGTTGGTAGTTCCTCGTGTTCATTGCAATGCAGACTTGATGGTTGGGAAAGCAAACATAAGGAAGATCACATTGTGTTGAGTATAAGTAGTTGCCTTGGTCCACTACACAGGCACATGGTACAGAAACCATTTTAGAACTCCTTGTGTGCCTGATGAACAGAACATATTTCCGTTTAAATGGTTGAAATCCTTGAGGTGTGCAACATTATCATGTGCAAAAGTTGTTGGCTAGGAATTTGTGGCAGTAGATGCAAGTTTTGTTTCATTTGATACTTAATATACATGGTAAGTGAGCCCTTCAAGAGGAAGTGGAACCGAAATGGAGAAGTATAAGATGGTTTATGTATTATAGTTTCTGTGTATCATGTGCTTTAGTTAGATAGACAAATTTGCAATAATGGAGTGAAAGCCAGACATGCTTGTTCCACTCGGATGGGGTGGCCTTATATATTAAAGTTGCTTTTCAAGTGGTATGTTGGCTGTTTAAAGTTTCTCTTCAAGGGGTAAAGGTTCTGAAAAGTTAGTTGATCTCAAGGGTAGGTGCTGAGAGGTGCATCCTGTGACCTTAATGCTGACAGGCAAGGTAACAATGGAATTTTGTGGCCTAATATGCCAAAGCGAATTGCGCAAGGCTAGAGTGGCACATGCCTTCAGAAAGATCTGTTACTTTATTTTATCTTTTTTTTTTCCCAATTTTAGTTGACTATGTGTTTGGGTTGCATTAAACTACAGGCTGTAAGTGCACCAGTTGCTATTGCACTTTGCAGCATTTCTATGCATCTTTCTCCTCTCTTTGTGCTACATGCCCTACCTTTTTGGTTTCTCTCTCCTCCATTTCCTCCTCTCTTCTCTGGCATCGAACTGCACTCTTCCCCTTTTTGTTCTTAAATTCTTGGTGCCCCTTGCTTGAAATAATTGCCTTCTTGTTTTAGGTCTTGGATCTTGGGGCTGTTTGGTTTGGCTGTTGGCCTTCGGTTAATTCAATCATTTCAGGGTTGAAATGTTTTTCTCCGCTGTTGAGAATTGTGGCTGAACTGCTGCTCTAATCTGGAAAATAAGTGCATGCCAGAATTGCTTCTCTTATGGTGCAAAATACTCGCTGTTTATGCTTCCCTTTACTGCTTGACTTTCAATCAGATTCTTTTTCTGGAAGCTTGATATTCGTAAAGGATAAGCTTTCCTGGCAAATATTACCTCTGCTTTTCTGTAGTTTTGAACAAATTGTAGGAGTTAAATGATCTTTCTTTGCACGCAAAGGTATAAAACAGGTGTCAAAAAACAGAGCTTGACAAATAATTCAAATAGGACATTGATATTAATCATGTATTATGTGGTGGACATTTCTTTTAGTTCACATGGATGGACAGTTTTTAGGAGTATTTAGACTACATTCAAAGGATTTTAAGCATAAGTTGTTACCACAGAGGAAGGCAATCCTGTAAATTTACACATGGAGGAAAGATACTTCATGTTTATAGTTCTCTCACATTGTATGATTCACTAATCTTGGAAGGTCAATTGTGACATTATTTTTCATCGAGATATCTCAAACTTTTGGATTACCATGATACAGACAATTTGACTTTTATTTTGTCAAACAAGACGTGCATGACTGGAAAGTTGCTATAGCATTGATGCTCTTAACATATGCAGTATTCTGTGCTTTGAGATAAAAAGACATTTATGGGCCTTAGATGTCTTATATTGATTTTCTGTGTTCTAAAAGTAGAGTAACCATATCCTTTTATCATGCTTCTAGATTAGTTGTTATTGCAACTGACTTGCAGAGTTGGGAGAAATTTAGAGAAAAATGTTGTCCAAGTCAGGTGAAACACTCGAGTTTTGCATCAGAATGTAGTTCCCAAATGGTTATAAAACTATAAGCTCGATTGTGCAATTGATAGACATTTTGACGTCTAAATTGAAACTTGCTAAGATTGCTCCATTTTTCTCATCTCACTCAATGTCATTTGTGTTCTTATTAGTATTCCTTAAATTCAATCTTTTATAATTGACATGATATGCTAGAACTATAATCAATGTAATAATGAAACTTGCTTTAGTGTTCGGAAGTTACTGTAATAGTGGAAATAGGATTTTGCTTTTCTTTCTGAGTGAACTTTCTTATTTTTTTAATATGTGACAGTTCTGCGGATGGAGCTCGATATACAGAAGTTCTTGCAGAATGGTGATTTGCAGCAGTTTGAGTTCCAGCATTTCCCCACTTCCTACCTACGTCTTGCAGCACATAGAGTTGCTCAACACTATGGTCTGCTGACTATGGTGAAGGATAATCTTGTGGATGGTCAGGGAACAAGAATTTTGGTCAGGAAACAAGCAGAGAGCAAGTTTCCTGCTGTATGTCTGTCAGATGTCCCAGCTAAACTGTCAGAGAATGATAAAAATGAACAGATTAAAATAGTCATCAGGTCAAGGCCTACCAAAGCATCTTCAAATGACAGTGGTGAATTTGGTTTAAAGCGCAGTCCTGTTAGAACTGTGGAGGAGAGAAAGGAGGAGTATGACAGGGCACGTGCTCGTATCTTCAGTAGTCAAAGTAGTTCTGAGTCAGATGACATCTTAACTCAAGTTTCTTCTGATGGGAAGAATTTATGTTTGGGTGTGGAGGATAATGAAAATTTGAAAAACTCAGTTGCTGATTTTGAGAAGAGCTTTATGAGCAGGGAATACAGTGCATCTTCGAGGGTGGCAATTTTTAGGGACAGGGAGAAGGATCGTACTGATCCTGATTATGATCGAAGTTACGAGAGGTATGTGTTAGGAATTTGGTCATATCATATCTTTATGGATGGCTATGGTATATAAATTTTTACTTGTCCTTTTTGTATGAGTGCATGAATGCATTGCTTCATGTATGTACTTGCAATTTTTCATTCACTCTGTGTCTGTAACCCCTTTTTTTGGGTTCTGTTTCACAAAAATGATGTGCATTTAAGTTCTTTGTTTGTTTACCAATATTATTTTCTTAGGTAGGTCAATGGGATGAGTAACCTTTGGTTATGGATTGAGTTACATCTTGATTGGATTTGCTTATTGTTGGAATTGACAACTGCTTGACGGTGGGGTTGTCATTAGTGGGAGTCATTGCATGTCTAAATTCTGCATTGTGTTGAAATTCAGTTTTAAGTTTTTGACCCATGCAATTGAATAGGTTTAGGGTAGTCTTCACGACTCTCTGTTAACATTGGAGAATTATTACTCATCTTTGGTTTGCAACAGTAATGTTCTTGAGATTTATTTTATATCTTTTTGACCAGATATCCCATTGACATGTATTTGCTACTAAATGGAATTTTCAGCTCTGCTTTGTATATCTGCTCTATGATGTCACTCAACTAGTTTCTATAAGAAGGCTTAGCAAGCTCGTTAGTAGTATCTCCACTAAATTGTGCCTTGTATTGTCTATGTTAATTAGTTAATTAGTTATAACTGTTTCTGTGAGGAACCTATTGAGTCATTTGTGGCTGAGGTGACTGGCACTAGTAATGATGACGAGGGAAAGTTGATTTTTTTCGTTTATTTTTTTATTTTTCCTCAGTTGTTTGACATTACAAGTTAATATTCTTTGTTTGATACTGCAATTTGAAGGCTGCTGATGTTTGTCTCTAACGGAATCAACTTGGCCTAAACTGATGTAGGTATGTTAAGAATGTTCCTATGAATCAAAGCTTTACCTTGTCGCCGTATGTCCAGAAGTTCCAACACCCATATGTGCAGTATGATTCTGCTTTCCCTCAGTTAGGTCAGATGCCTGGGACCCAAGCTCCTCTCAGCTACACGAATCCAGTTATGAGCCCTTTCTGCGCCATGGGATTGAATCAAACATCAAGGGATGCTGTATACATGCAGTGGCCTTCCCAGTCGATGATGTATGCTCAATCATATGATCAATTTAGGCATGCTGTTTTTCAGGTAGGCATCGGTCTCTTTTTCCTTGACCTTTTCCATAACAAGCATCATACTATTGCTCTCAGAAGAGCTGAAATCCATTGCACTATGGGCATGACAAATAATTTTCAGTTAGAATTGAAGCTGTAGCATCTAACTCTTTCTAACTCAGAAGTTTTAGCAAGCTTCTTAAGTAGCAGCATGGTGAATGACAAGATTGGGGATATTAGGCAGAAATGTGGTTTATTCATACTACAATCATATATTGTCATATGTAATTTATACTACAGTCATATATTTGTCCGATTTGCTGACTTCTGTGCCGTAAGCAATAACCCTTTCTCATGCATAATCATGTGTGCACACTAAACTGGGGCTGATCAGGAAAAGCAGTAGAGAATGAAAATTTAATGAACGTTGTCAATTACTCCAAATTTCTCCAGAATCAGTGACATTTCTGAAATCTTGTACTGTTCTGATCTCTAGCATAATGCTAATTTTATTACGCCGAAATGAAATAATAGTTTGTTATATTTTCTACAAGTCTCTGAGGTATACTTTAGGAGATTCATATACGGTCTATATCAAATTGTATCAAGTTACGGTTCTCTTATATTTATTCAAGCTCCAGCCATGGTTGGAATTGAGTGAAACTAAAGATTTTCTTCTCTTAAGCATTCTATTTTAAGTGGTTACTTTTTGAACGAGTCCTTGTCCAAAATCTGAAAGGTTTTAAATTAGACATGCCTTTGGGTTTGCATGTGATATTACATTTTCAGTAGACTGAAAAGATATAAATACCGTTAAGGCTTGCTGATTTTTTGCCATATATATGCCTCGGAATTGTTAAGTTAATGTCCATGTTCAATTTCATTATTGCATACAAGAAACTTATTCACCCCTCCTTTTTGTACTTCTTGCAGGCCCCCTTTTGTCAGCAGCCTCTGAGTTTTGACTACTCGCAGAACTATTAATACTAGAAAAGCTTAGATGGAGAATATCTGCATTTGCTCTTCCCATCATTTAGGTTACCTATGAAAGACTGTTAAACCTTTGTATTTTGGATTAGTAACCTTTGTTTTCAATTTTCGGTGCTAGTATAAGGACATCAAATATTAGTGGGTACCTGCTATTGTTGTTTGTAGTCGAACTCTATAAATACTCTCTTGCTTGCTCACATCCATTCTCTGGATTTTCTCTTTGCTTCATTTGTATGTTTTGGCCATGGAGTTCAATCCTGCCTTCACAAGATGCTACTGAGGAATGAAACTAGAAAATCATAAAATGAGAAAATTGTTAATACTCTAATTGATTACAAACCAAATTCTGATAGCAGTTGTGGTATTTCCCAGTTCTCAAGGTCCTTTGAATCTTAGACCCTAAATCGTCTTATAATAAGCAAAACAAGACATGGCATTGCTGTTGAACTCTCTGGACGAATGATGATATTCGGTTAGTTCTGACCGGTGATTGATGCCTTTATTCTAACAAATAAAGTGCTTCATGAGATGCAACGGGCACCATTTGGTTTTTATGAACAGCTCAGCCCAATTTCTGGATTTTTGTCATCCGTAAAGAAAACTGCAGGCACATGGATCTTGGGGAAGAAAATGGTGGGCTGTCTAATGTTTCATCTTCTATTAGCAAGCCAACAGTGCATGTCTCAGTATTCCTGCAACTGTGCCAGCTATGCGGTGTATATTTATGCTATGTATTGTGAGCGACCAAGTGATGATCTGTTTGGCTGATGATATATAATCCTTCTACTAATTTGTTTAGTGGATGATACAAAGTGCTCCTTAAAGTAATATATAATCTATATAGTAAAACAAAGCTTTGCATTGCTGTGGATGGAAGGTTTAGATCATCATCTGGGTCTTTAACTCTGAACTGTCAACAATGAATGTAGCAACTTCAATGAAGATCCACTTTTGAATTTAGTTTTCTGAAGTTTGAATATTAAAAATATTTATTTCAAAGGGCTATCGAAACAAAAGTAGATCGGATCTGTTTGGATAATTAATAGACCTTTGGTCATGCCGGTCTTGTAGGCGGGTGGCACGTCTTTGTTTAAGTTCTGAGTGCTATAACATGCTTTAAAAAAAATATATATATATATATATATATATATATGTATATACCAAGATCCATCCATATAGCTTGTCTCATTTTCTTAGCCTAATCACGAGATTTTATCCAACAAATCCAGGGCAGGGCCAGTTAGACCTGAGAAAGTAGTAAATGCAATATATATATCATATTCAGCTAGTTTGTATTCATTTTAGTATTTGCCATGTTAAATTCAGACACTTGATCCCCATGCATTTAGAAACTTACCCGAGTTAATCACTTCTCTACCTCTCTCATTCAAGATCAAGAGAAAACACACACAATCATGCATAAAAAGAAGCTTGCTTGATTTGGTTTTACTCTCAAAATACTTGAATCCTCTCTTAAAAGAGTGCTTATTGACCATCAGCCAGACAAACTTCGGTAATGATATATAGGCCGTGCAAATGTTACTTATACCAAGTTTTCTTTTCTTTTCTTTTCTTTTCTTTTTTTCATTCTTTATTTTGTATGAAATGGGGGATACAGGGCCGAACAGGCATTAAAAAAAAAAATCGTTCGGATCGATTTTGTGTAAAATGCACAAGATGTAATTTTGTATATACACGGTGTAACTTACTTTCAATAACGTGTAAATATAGAACAAAATTTTGTGACTCCACACATGATTTGAAAGATGATGTATAAAATGCAATATATTTTTTACCAAATCTTGGCTAGGCCTGTCAACGGTCCGGGTCTAGACCCGGACCCGGATCGGATCCGTGAAATTATTGCGAGTACGAGTAGGGATTTAATTCCGTTACCCGGACCCGGATCCGGATCCGTTTTGTCAAACAAAAAAACGGGTCGGATACGTAATATAGTATTCCGACCCGTATTAGACCCGGATCCGGATATAAATGGATTAATAATTTAAAATATATATATTTATCAATATAATTTGATTAGGGTGATGTTTTTGAGTAAAGTCAATTTGATTTCTTTTCTTATTTGGTTTTTTTTGTGTATTAGTTAGAAATTAGTTTACAAATATATTTTTTTTATTTTTATTAAAAATTGTAAGTTTTGATAAATTTTTTCGGGTAGATCCGACCCGAACCAAAGACCCGTCGGATCCGGATCCGGAACATAGAATAGAAGACCCGTTGGATAAACGGGTCGGTGTGTTATGCCGGGTTCGGGTCTAAAAAATGAATTTCAGCCCAGACCCACCCGTTGACAAACCTAATCTTGGCCATTCAACTGCAACCGTTCCTGCCCTCCTCCATGAAATGGGACTCCTCCACCATGATGAATCCATTGTACAATACAGTACACTCCTGGAAAACTTTCATGACACATGCAATGAGTCAGAAATCGCACTCGCACAATAAGTACACAGAATCTCTGTGTGATTTTTGAATTATCTTTTGCCTTTGGAGAGGTTTACTGTTGACAATAACAAGAAATCCATTAAGACGTCCTACCACCAGCGTCAAACCAATACAAAAACTGTCTTTCAAAACCTTATCAACATCGAGTCAGCTTCAACATTAAGTCAGCTTGTGATATCCCATCGTACATCGAAAAAGTAAAATGCTATAGACCAATACTTAAAATAGAGTCTAGGTACTCAAATTCAACTTCAGATATTCATTTTGGGCTAACAAGGATGGAAGCCAAATAGTTAGATTTAACCGTTAGGACTTGGTCCTTCCTGTCTTGATCTTGCAGGTTCGGAACGTGACATTATGGTATTATTTAGCTGTTGAAACTTTGCTCGTGTCTTGAACTTGCGGATGAGTGGAGAAACTAAATGCTGTGTAGAGTTGCGACCTAAGAACGGTAAATGTGATACTCCATCCCATATTAGGCAAGGAAAGTGCTATAAATTAATATTTAAGTAAAATTTTGGACGTATAAATATCTGAACGCATTTTGGGCCTGCAGGCCCGAGGCCCGAGGCCCGACATAGTTACTATAGACGATCATGTGTCAAAATACCTTAAAAATTGAACTTGTATGCCTAAACCTTTCGGTATTAAACTCTATAATCTTTCTAGTATGTGTAAACATTTTTAGGGATACTATATGAAGATAACTTTTTTTTAATTATCTTTTTTTTAGCAAGGACCGGTGGAATTTAAAAAGCGGAGAGGTGGAATTTTCTTTTTTCTTCTCTATAATAAATTCATGTATGTGATGATCTCCGCTATGCATCAATGGAGTTGGGGATGATGGATCAAGAACTTTACGAATTGACAATTGTAATTGCACTATACATTGTGTGGACTAATACGATAAGATTAAACACTAAAACAACACATGATAATAAACTAAGTGTGGATGCGAAGACAACATAAATAGATATGAAGACAATCAACATGTAGAAACACAATTTTCTGCTTATAAACTCATATAATGTTCGTATATCAATTTCTATATTTGTTTTGTAGTGTCTACTCTTTTTGTGTAATTCATACATTATATGCACTGGCAGACCCTAGGGGTAGAAAGGGCAGCCGCCCCCAAGAGTTTAAGAATTCTTAAATATCCTGACTTTTCATTTTTATCCTTATAAAAATTAGACTTAGGCCTTGTTCGATAATTCAATTTAGTACTTAAATTTAATGGATTCAAATCTTAATATGTTCAGGCACATTTGATAACCAAAAATTGAATATCTGAATGAATTAAGCGCACTGAATTTCTTAGACAAAACTTACTCCCAAAAATAAGTGATAAGTTATTCACTTATCACTGAATGTGATACACACTCAAATATATTTGATTTAATACTTAATAATTCAATAACTTACTGGATTCATATTTCAGATTTCAATTTTCAAATTTCAGTCTTATCAAACGTACTCTTAATCCTCCCTCCATCCATCCCTCGCCCGAGATTTTAGGAATCCATTTTATATCCCTTTGACATGATCTAATTTTTCACTTGTATCCTTGAAAATATTAAACTTTACAACAATGTAAGAGTTCCCCCCTAAATATACCCACTTACATGTCTTGCCCCCCAAAATGTAAACTTCTCGTTCCGCCGGTGATTATGTGTTGTATAGTTAATATATTATATGATGCAAATGACACTGAGAAACCCAACTGCGACAAGCATCCAGAAGAACACCCGTTAAATTATGTGGTTTAACTCTTCCACTGGCATCAGACTTCTAAAACATAACATAAAAATCTGCTCCAACAACTTGTGACAAACAAAAAAACTCCCCAAACCTATTATATTTATCTAGTCCGGGGGGGACAGATAAAGATCCTTGCACTGAATATGTCTCAGAAGGTGATAGTGCGAGATTTTCATTCATTTTCCTGAGGAGATTTTCCAGTGAAATTTGAAGTCTTCTCTTGCAAATATTAATTAATTTTGCGTGATGTTTAAAAAATTCTGTATGCATCATGCACGTTACTTTGCTTATGGCATTGTACAGAAATGGAATATCTGGTGCCTAATTATGCATAGTTTGGTCGATCAAATTTGTCTGGATTTTATTTCCAAGTGGTCCAAATAAATTGCATGCATCTGTACTTTTGTCTGGTCTCTAGATGGAGTATCTGATAGTTGAGAAAGTCTATTCAAGCTCTACCGCATATACTAGTTTTGAGACTTGAAACTCACACACGAGTGAGCTTAAATTGCCTGCACTTCTGAGAGTTTTTCTGGTGTTTAAACCTCAATGCTACCTATGTTGGTGAACACAAAAATCAGATGTATGTAAGAAGCTATGCAAGATGAGTTGGAGCAGCTACGATTTTGGTTGTATTTATTATATTATTGATGTACAACTATGTCATATTAAATTTGTGTATACTAATTTTATTCTGAAAAGCTTTTGTATGCTAAATAATGTAAGAAGTACAACGATGAAAGTACAACTTTACCTGCCTTAAACCCACGCACGATGAACAATTGAGATCTGACAGTTGCTAGAAACAATTAGTGGTGGTAATTCTGCCAAAAGCTGGGAAATTTTTGAAAAGGGATAATATTAGAAACCTCCCTTGAAGTTTGGTCTAATATCACTGAGCAATTCTAAGATTTTAAAAATATCACTTATCTCCCCTAATAAGTGTAAACAAATTTTATTAACCCTCACTTCATACATAATTCACATATCAAATAAATGGAGATCAAAAAAATTTTAAAAAAGGTCATTTTTTTTCTCTTTTCCCCTTCTTCAATATTCTCTCTTACTCATTTTTTGGATGACTATGCGATTTTTTATTTGTAAATTGTATTAAATTGAATTTTGTTTATCATTTACTTTTTGTGATTGTGATTGAATGGGGTGTGATTTCTTTATTTATTTTGAGTTAATTTTTATATGATTAGTATAATTAAAAGGTTATTGAAAGGTTTGAACCACGTGTTAAGAAGTTGAAAAAAAATATATAATGTTCAAAAGAAATTGATTTTGAGCATATAGAGTTAAATTGGTGCTAGTGTATATCTTCACAAATATCTTTTTTATTTTCTAAATTTATATTTTTATGGACTATAACTTTATGATGTAGTGGTACTAATAGAGTGTTTTTTTAGACGATGGTTTTTCTTGGAGTAAACAAAATATCTTAGAAGCATTTTTATTTAGCAAAATGAGCAAAAGGGTAGTTTAGGATTTTTTTTTTTAAATTTTGTTACACAAATAACAAAAGTAAAAGAGATAAGTGATATTTTTAAAACTTTAGAGGTGCTAGGTGATATTAAGAGAAACCTCATGGAAGGTTTCTGTTATGGCTATATATATATATATATATATATATATATATATATAATTTGAGTCTTTACATTTTCTGTATTAATTTCTGTATTGTCATGTGTAATTCGAAGGCTTGAATGTTCAGGCAATTAAATTTTTTATTCAACATTTTTCAATATAGAAGGATTATGAACCCCCATCTATGCTGGGGTAGCTGTTGCTGTGGGTTATATGATATCTTGTAGGTTTCCTGCATGTGCTTTGTCAACTCCCCGTCCAAACAATCTTTTATGTGTCCGTTCCATGTGCTCAGGTTGATGTTTTGTGAACATGAATTCTACTAAAGGTGGCAAAACACCGATCGTACAGACTGTGGAAAGCCAGGAAAAAGTCGTTCCTATTCTGAATTTGAACATTCCCGGAAGAAACAAATTATTAGTGTGATTGGATAGAGTATTATATGAAATATTATTTGAAATAATTACTGTAACACTTTTTGTGATGTGATGTATATGAGATAACAAAATAGTTGAAAATATAAAAATGTGGATTGAAAAATATGTTTATGATGTAAGCGAAATATTACGTTGAATAATTTAGTGATCCAATGATATCTGCACTCAGAAATTTACTTGGGATCATTGTCCACATTGCTACTCAAATTTATACAACTTAGTATGCTTGGAAGAAACAGAATGCAAAAACCCTGCCTGCAGTAACAAATCTTGGATTTTGGCAAGGCAAAATAGGTTCAAGTTAAAGAAAAATTGGTGCTTGACGCAAGTTTAATGGGATTAGGAAATTTGGTGTTTGATGAGATAGACAAAAGTTATTAGTTGTGGGATTAGTTTTTACCAAACGGTTTGGCTAATGGGAGCCCAATTGGCACTCGTTAGGAGAGGGGTTTCAATTGTTAATTTTTTTTTGAAAATTTTAATTAATTTGAAGAAGTGTCTAAATGCAAGAGTGCAATAATTGTGATTATGCGTGTTTTCATGATAAGTTAGATGTAGTTTAAGTGTGTTAATGAGAGCTTCACATAAAAAAAGTCCTTCAACTAGATACTCTACTTGTATGGCATGGAGTTTTCCTCAATTGATGATATTACTAATTACAACTAACATAAGTGTTGGTTTGTGAGAGATTGATAGTTCCTTTATTGCTATATGTCATTTAGATTGCTATTTTTTTAGAGTTTTTGTAATATATATATATATATATATATATATATATATACTATAACGATTTAATATATATGACGTAAAAGAGTGAATGAAAAATATGTTCGCGATAAACGTAGAAATGTTTTGCAGGAAAAATGGCAATCTAAAGTGATATAATCTAGGGAATAATTGATCTGTTTTGGAGGAAGGGAGGGACAAAGGGATTAGTTTCGTTAAAAAAAGATTTTGGGGCCCCTGCCCCCGGTCGCCCCCTTTTATGTCCGCCATTGCTTCCTTTATCACATTCTTGACAATCAGTTGCAGTACTTTTCTCGACAATTCTGGATATCCATTCCCAAAAAAAAAAAAAAAAAAATTGAAGAATTTGATTAACGATTATTCTCTCACTTGAAGTCAAGTCAGCAGCAATGTGGGAAATATCCAGTGAATTTCTGCCTCGAAATTTGATCAGAAATTTAGCCCCTTCAAAGTTGAAAAACACACACACACACACACATACACACTGACTGAAGGGGTCCCTTAAGGTCCAGCGAGGTCATGAATTGAAAAACCAGACCCGTGAGATTTGAGGTATTCCAAAGTCAAGCAATGGACGAAAAGATGATAGCAAAAGGCATTCACAGCTAATGGCAACTCAGAACTCGTAACCAAGGTACATTATTTTAACTTCTCCTCTCAGCTCAGCTTGCAATTTATCAAAGAAAGTTGAGCTTAACTTCAGGTTTTGTTTAAAGAATTCTTCTGTTCTATACAAATTAAACAAGCCGCGAAAAAAAAAAAAGAAAAAGAAAAATGGCCCTTAAGATGCCTCCAATGAAGGTTCTTAAAATTGGAATATATTGCAGAAACAATTTATGAACAGATACTGTATCCTGAATGTCCTACATATTAGCAAGCACCAAAAGAAACTGCAGAAAACATTACTCCTTTGATCAACATCGTACAAGTGAAAGACTAGGAAGCAAAATTGTTAAACACTTGATGCCTGTGTCAACATAGTGCTGCAGATTCAGTCACACTGAAATGAAGAAACAATACGAGCAGCAAAGAAAAAAAGAAAAAATCTTGGGTGCAATAACACGAATACCTATAATCCAACCTGATGAATTTTAAAAGCTCAAATAGGACTAAAAATGGATTAAACTGACTAGAATCATAACCCCACGCAGGCAACAGATTGCAAATGATAATCAAATTAGATTTAAGATTTAGAGATTTCGGTAGATGAAATGAGGGATTACCACTCTAATGTCCATAAACTAGACGTTGATTTTCAGTTCTCAAATCCTGATGAGCTGTCAAAAGTAGTCAGAACTGCATAAAGATAATGTACACTACAGTGTCAAGATGACAGTTCAATGAAAGAATTGGCGGAGTCTGTTATGAGATTGGCAACTTCATGAGGAAAGCTTGCCCCCAACTTGAACTTTTAGTTTTCAAATCGACCAACAGAAAAACATCTGGTAAAAAGCACCTTTGACTCTATACATGCGTCATCTATGCCAATCTTTTTGAGGTCAATAATCTCTCAATATGATAAGAACAAGGTTCATCATTGATGATTGTCAAATATATGTGTCTACGGATGCATTGCTAATCGATTTTACGCTTCTTATATTGTCACTTTTCATCTCGCAGCTCTTCTTCTTCGATTTAAATTCCATATCCAATTGCTCAATAAACAGAAAGGGAAATTCAAGATCCAAAGAACCAAGAATGTAGAAGCATCAGTTTGCTTAATCTAATCTGGACGTGTATGAGATATTTCAGAAATAATGACATCTCTGAAGTCATGAAAAAGAGGTAGAGATGGAAGGAATCTACTAATATATTGGACAAACAACCTCTTTCCAAGCATAAAACAAAGAATCCAGTACCAGATCAGAATATAAATCTCTTGCCACATAAACACAAAAACACACACACACAGACATATATTTAAAGCTCAAGCTATTAGCAAAATTTGTGTGGAGTAAAAGCACCAGATAAAGAAACAAAAACTTATTCAGTATTCTTGAGTTACAAGATGAACAAGGAGAAGAGATTTTCTGATTAACACAAACAGGTTGATTACAAGCCGAGATGTGTATGTAAGTGAAGATAATGCAAAATTTAGTTACCTTACAAAACTAAGAGCCTTAAATTCTGAATTCTCTGTACCAGTCAAAAACAGAATATTGATGCAGTTGACTAAAGAAAACAGCTATTAAGGAAAGATGTATTCTTTGTATGTGAAGTAAAGAGTATTTATAGAAAACATGGCCTATATTGCAATTAAGGAAACATGTTAATAACATTAGAATTGTTATTCTTTGCTAAAAGATTCCCCAGTTACAGGGTTTAAAAGTCTGCTATCAAACCACACAATTTACAGCAAGCAGGACTCATCTCTACAAGATACAAAACTAGAAAACAAGATATATAAGTTCCTAATGGTGGAGATTCTGGACATTGCCAAAACTGCAATACCATATTTAATATCCATGGATTTGATCTGAGTCTAAGATAACTAGAGGACATATCTACGCCATGCTTGTTTTCCAACATCATTCTTTGCTGCCCTTACAGGCTACCATGGACTTCAGCAAATCCTCTAAGAAAGCCACATAGAGCTGATTACATTATTGCCGCCCAGAGTGACATCATGGTCATTATCCGTCACTAGAAGCAGAATGGATAAAATAGAGACACCATCAATAACTGGCTTGTCTGCCACCAGAAGTAGAATTGGAGATGACAAAATGCTATCCGCAACTTAATTACACTTGCAGGAGTTCATGGAATTGAACTAAAAGACTCCAGAACTGATACTATGCACTGATCCCCTAACCATTAACGCCAAATGCAACGATGACCTCCCTGAAGACAACACCAAAATCTAAACAAAGCATCCACAAGTCCATGATGAACCCAATACCATGAACAACTAGAAACAGCACAATGAAAGGTAAATTGCTAAATTAGAAACTAAAAAGTTACTCCAAATACAATTTTTCACAGGACTAAGAACCCAAATTGATGATCGACAATACACAAAGAAAAGTCAGCAGTTACCCCAAATTCAATCATCCCCAGTTGGAAACAAGGTGAGAACTTTCCTCCCATTCGCACTAGCAGCCGTAGCTGATTCCAAATCCTCCACGTAAGATGGCATTACAGGAGTATTACTATGCACTGGTGTCCCCATCCTCTGAACCTGCTGCTGTGATTGCCTGGGCAAAAATCGATGCTCAAACTGCCCATTAGGCGGGGATGTACCGAAATCCCTAAACTGCTGCTGTAGCTGTGGGTGAGGATGGTGGTGCCCCACCACTGTTGCCATCTGATGATGATGCTGCATTGTCATAGGCACAAAAGGCAAGAAATGGTCCGAATTCGGCCTGCCTGGATGCAGAAAGTGTGGTGGAACAGGCGTACTCGCAAACAAATCTGGTTCGCTTCCAGCTGCAGCCATTGAAGCATTACCATTCACACCACCACCATTGCCGCCACCACTCGAAATACTCTGCATTCTTTTCAAATACAGCCTATACTTCTGCAGATGGCTGGCGACATTTTCGCGTGTTAGCCCATCTACACTCATCAACTGCATTATAGTTTTGGGGACAGCATTCTTGATCCCCAAGTGGGCCACAGCATCCACAAATCTTTTGTGAAGCTGTGGCGTCCACACGAGCCGGGGCCGCTTCAGGGTCCTAGCTGGCTCCTCGCCTCCTGAACCCGCCCCTGCTCCTCCACTCCCTCCGCCAGTCCCACCCAGCTCAGAGGAGTCAAACTCCGCAGATGAGTTGGGCTGAGAGGAGGGAGTATTCTGACCTTGGGACGGCGCCGGAGGAGGCGGCGGCGGCGGCGGCGGATTCTGCTGATGGTGGTGGTGGTGATGCGGGCTGTTGGGATTTCGAATATCGAAATATACAGCTAGATCAGGGGTGATTAGGGTTTGGGACAAAGGCGTCAGCTCTTCTGGAGAAGGGAGTTCTTCCTCCCATTTAGCAAACCAATTTGAGTCATCCTCCCTCATATTTTTCTTTTCTTTTTCTTCCTTTTCTCCACCGAAAAAAAGATCCTCTTTTTGGGATGGTTAATTTATTCGATACAGGGAAAAAATTTTGTGGGTTCGGAGTATCGTCCAAATTGGAACACTCAAAAATCAAGAAAAGGAGATTATTAATGATGATGATGATGAGGATGATGAAAAATGATTACTACTAAAACTTTAGTACTGTGAAGGGGGAGCTAAAAGGAGTGTAGAAAATTGGGAAGGACGGTAGAAGTTTTGGAAACTTCTCAAATTTTCTTATTTCTTGTACCTCTCCCTCTAGGAAACAAAAGATTGAGTTTTGGAAGAGAGAGAGAGAGAGGGGAGGAAGAGGGGAAGAAGAAAGTGCAAGATTTTGATGAGGATCCAGGGGTGGTTAATTGGTGTTTTTGTCTTGGGGAAGAGAAAGGGGGGGCTGGGGAGGGGGGGGGGGTGTGTGGTTTATGGGGAGGGGTGTTCGAGGTGGATCTTGTTTTCTTCTTTTCAGCTATTATTAGGAGTACTGTTTGCTGATGCTTTTGTTATGGATTTTTATGAGAGTTGGGACTTGGAAGAGCTGTTTTCTTTCCTCTTGTTTTTATTTTTCCGGGATTTGGGGGTCTTTTTATTCCCTTTAATCTTTTAGTCTTTGATAGACAGCTACATAGTTCCATAGTTCAGAGTGTTGGAAGAAAAAAAGATTTTTGTTTTTGTTTTGTAGTAAATTTTACAGTTGTTTATATGTATCTGCATCTCTGTATCTATTATACATGGGAGTTGGGACACAATTGTAGATACACTGATACAGTGTGGAGAGGTGGGAAGTAATGTTTGGGGCGTGCGGTACACGCGCTGCATCCATTGGACTGTAGCAATCAATCAGGTGGCAGCTGAGTTGATTTGTAGGAATTAAGGAAGTCAAGGTCTCAAAAGATCTTTGGATCTTAAAAAGGACAACTGGCGATTGCTTCCTTGCGTTTGCCATGGGCGCGTGGGTTACACGCACATGAAAACAGGAGTGGATGATTTGGGATTTTTTTTTTTTTTTTTTTTTTTGGTTTTTTTGGGTTTTTCTGGCTAGGAGTTTTGTGGGTTTTGGTCCAAAATCAAAGATGAGGTTTTTGTTAGGGGGCAGGAATGTAATGTGATTGGGATCTGGGAAAAGGAAAGAAATAAAGATAAGAGAGTGATTGAGCAAAAAAATAATAATAATAGCAAAGTTAGGCCACTTTTTTGTGGGAATTCTTTTGTAGGTAGTTTGTTGTTGAAGTGGGAATCAAATGAGTTTTAAATGAAGGAGGTGTTTGGTTGTGGGGTTCGTGTGAAAGATAAAGTGATTAGTTTATTTGTGTGGATAGAGTTTTCTCTGATTAAGAGAGAATATTTTTGGGTGCTCGATGTGGGTTTTGGTGGGGTTGTTTTGGTTGTCATGATAAAACCATCACCCCATTGGGATATTTAGGATTGACTTTGATTTCAAGATTCCTCACTATTGCTTGTGATTTTAGGTTAGTAGGCATCAGCAATCACACTAAATGACATGTGTGCAAATAATATCCAAATACAAAAGAAAGGAATCTCAAGTACTTTTCCAAACTTAAGCTTAAGGTGAACTCTTTTTGAACAAAAGAAAATTTTCGGTTTGGATTGTTACTTTAGGAGTTTTTGTCGAAAAATATATTATAACGATTCAATGTATGTGAAATAAAAAATAATTTAAAAACATATTCACGAAAAACGTAAAAATTTTTCTACGAAAAATTACAATCCAAACAAGACGTTGAATTTGCAACTTATTTGTGACTTTTATCATCTCAATTTTTTGTTTCTTCTTTTGGGATTCATTCATAAAGTCAAGAGATAATTTAAGAAAAAAAAACTAGTTTTGAGTATTGTAGATGTGTTTGGATTGCATTTTTCATGATTTTTCATGGAAAAATTACTGTAGCGATTTGATGTATGTGAGGGAAAAAGGTAATAGGGAAATGTGATTACGGAAAACAACGTAATTTTCCGACGGAAAATCACAATCCAAACAAGGCCGTAATCTCTCTAAAAATATAAGAAGTTTTAGTGGATAACTAAATGATAGTCTATGTCTAGTTACATTATCTGTACAGTTTCTTTCTCTAAAAATCTTTTCTCTCCCTTTTTTCTAGAACTCTTCCAGCCAAGATCTTCTTTATCTCTTCCATGAGAGAAAGACCAAATCTGGTCTTTTCCCATGGGAGGAAGTACTATTTATAATTCTTAATTTTTTTATTTGAATAAATTCTCTCTTAAGATTTCCTAATGAGAGATTTTTCTCTTCTAAGATCTCCTAATAAGAGTTTCTTCTCTTCTAAATTGTTTTAGTGAGAGTTTTATTCTCTTCTAGGTTTTTCCTAGTGAAAGTTTTCTATATTTTTATCTTTATGAAATTGAGATTTTGTAGATCTAGCATCTAATTTCTCAGATCTGCAATTTCTTTATTATTATCATATCTAAATTTCTCTTTGGACTTGAACCAGTTTTAATCAGATCTGATTGTCAGCAGACATGCATTGATGTATTAGATTACAGTGGTTCATCTGGATGGAAAATATATAGAAGCATCAATGTTATTTTTATTTGTATTGTTTTCTTAGATCTGTTATATCTATTAATTTCAAATCAATATGTATCTGTGTCATGTTTGTTTGATGTATAGTGTAGATTTATTTGAATGAAATAATCTTTTCTATTAAAAAAAACTAAATGATAGTCTTAATAATGCCTTTAGCAATATCTAGACTCGAAAAGGACATCAAAAGTTTTCTCAAGGAAACATGAAGTCGTACAGAATTGGCAGTACTTTTTGTGCTTCCTTTGATTGGTCAATTGGAAATTGAATTTTATTTACCAAATTGGTCAGTATTTCTTTTCAAATTCGTTAAAAAGGTGGATGGCTGGAGTGAGAAGGCAAAGTAGGAAAAGAAAGGAGAACGATACTAATCAACACTGGCGGACATAAAATATTAATGGCACACAACTTCCTCATTGTTCACGATGCTCTTTAATTTTTTGATATATGTCATGATAACAATGTCTCTAATTTTTATTTTTATTACCATAAGAAAAAGTGTTAGTAAATTCACTGAAGAATATAAGTATTTTTATTTAATTCACACAATCAAAGAGTCAAAGAGAGTGTCATTAACATTTTTCGATGCGAAAGAGAAAGACATAAATAGATTTGTGATAGATTTGTTTTCTTCAGTATAAGTAGTGTCGAGTTCCTCAAAAAGAGTTGTCTTGCGCTTCTAGGTATTCTCTATCTATTCACCTATGTCAGTTTCTGGTATAAAGTACCTTTCTGTTTACAGTCATTCAAGATTTTTGAGGGAGTATGGCGGGGTTATTTCAACACCATAGCATCTGGTACTCAAACATTGGCTTGAGGCATTTTTTTACCTTTCTTACCTTGAAAAAACTGAGACACCTTATGTTCTTGAACCGATAACCATCTTTTGACTAACCTAACATCCTCCATCCCTTGGGATCGACAAATGGTAGTACAGGAATATTCACCTGTTATCCATCGACTGCGCCTTTCAGCCTAATCTTAGGCCTTGACTCATCCTCCGTAGATAAACCTTGTGTAGGAACCCTTAGGTTTTCGGGGGCATTGGATTCTCATCAATGTTTACAACACTCAAGCCAATATTCTTGCTTCCGCTTCATCCACCGTTGCTCCCGTGGAGGTTTCTCTTTAAGATGGAATGCTCCCCTACTAATGTATTTTGAATCCAGAACTTCTCACTTATACTCCCTCTTCTTAAATCACCCAACTTATTCCTCCTCCCTCCCCACTAGCTTGACAGATTTTTTGGCAATCACTAAAACTTATTAATGTTTCACATGTAATCGAACACATAACCATGTTTAAATACATTCATAAATATATACATGTGTGTGTGTGAATTTGATGGCCCAGATTAGGCTAACCCGATTTGTCGTACATTGACATTGCCGAGACACTTGATCCTTTAAATTACGCATGGTTCTGGAAAAATTAGCAAAGTAAATAGATGGCGTTTTATGGAACAACCAGTGGATCCAAATAATAGCCCAATTTGACCCTGTCCAGTTTTAAAGATGGTCAACTAAAGCCCATTTTACTTTAGAATTGTCCATCGTATATTCAATATAGAGTTTTTATTTTTCATGTTACAAACTACATAGTAAAGAAAAATTCTATGTTATCAAATACGATTCTCTCAAGTTGTATCTCTCATTAAAGATAATAATTTAAATTTAAAATATTTAACACTATTTAATCTAAGGGTTAATAATACTTTTGGATGATGAATTTTACTCGTTGTATGATACTTAAAAGATATTATAGAATCTCCCCATAATAAAATGCAACTACTGAACATTTTTACAAATTAGAAAACCATTAGTATGAGAGTTAAAACCGTGAAACTAAATCAATGATAAAAGTCTGTAAATTTTAAACTACAACACATTAAAATGTGATTCTCGAACATTTTATCAACTCGATTGGGCGAAGTTTGATTAATTGATTTGTTGTTCCATTTTGCCTAGATGAGACACAAAAATAGCAATGAAAAAACTGAAATTGTAGAAAATAAATCCACTCCAAATACAAAGAAATAAATCTTGGAAGATAAAACTTCTTTTTATTTTCACATGTTTCTTAATCTCATACTTATAAATTAAGTAGGTCAAGAGTGACTAGATTACTTGAGCACAAGATAAGTATAGCAATTGCCAAAGATACAGCAGTAGCTATGCATACACTATATAGCAACCATCAAATAAATAGTAACTGCATAGTCACTATATAAAGTTTTAACAGCCCGAGTCATTCAGTATTCAAACTATAAGCCAATCACATAAAGACAATTGATCAACTAATTGAAGATTAAATATGGTTTAACAATGCTACTAGAAGTATATAAAAAGATGCCTGTGTCAAGGTACTATTAGCATCAGATTCAATGGATTACACGCCTTTTTTCACAGAAGATCTAACATTTTTTTTTTTTTTTTTTTGGTCACACAGGGGTATCCTAGCATTTTTGCCGGACTAATCCCCTGAGACTGTACAGAGCCCCGCCCAAGGATGCACAGCAATTTAGCACAACAAGGTTCGAACTGGTGACTTACGGGATACTACTGCATGTGGTCACCATCTGAGCTCCTTGCTGGAGGCAGATCTGACATATTCTTGAAGACTGACTTTATGCAGTAAGGAATGCAATGCTAATGGCCAAGACTGCAGGGTGGACTAAAATAATAGTTCACACAGACTGCAAATCAGTAGTGGACCATATAAATAGGTGCAATGACTATGATTTCAACATTGCAACTATCCTGGAAGACGTTCAGGATCTCAAAACAGGTTTTGAAAGCTGTAGTTTCTCATTTATACCTAAGTCAGGAAATGAAATCAGCCATTCACTAACTCAGTTTGCTGTAAAGTTAGTGCATGATATTAAATGAGAACAAGATTTCCCAATATGACTGATAGACTTAGCACCGAAGAAAATGAGGACAGTGACCCCTTTTTGTAACTAATCCTTGTACTATCAAGTGTTGATAGCATACATATAGAACAGTTAACGTTTGTTAGAAAAAAAAAAAGACTTTATGCATTTTGCTTCAAATCAAGTTCTATCTAATTCTTTGAATGCAAAGTCTGGTTTATAAAGACAGACCTTTTACCATTTTTTAAAATTGTAATCCAAATTTTATCCAACTCTTTGCTCAAAAAGTTTTGCACCACCTAAAAAAAATAGCAATAGATAGAAATTAATGGTGCATGCATGTTGAGCTCACCAAAACCAAACAGGTGGTGTTAAACATATTGAGGAACAAAATGAATTTCCTAAAATTCACGGATTACAATCATCCCTGCATGCAGCTCTCTAGATGATATACAGAAATGTCCGCCAAAAATAAAAACAAAAAATGTACCTAAATAATTATGATAAAATATCAGCAGGAGGAAACTAATTATCAACAACCCACTTTAAAATGTATACTTAAATTTGCCTTTTGATCATACATATTGAAACAGCTGCCTCTTTCTCAAAGGGAGGAGAAGATGGGGATAAGTGCTTTGATTGACCTATCTTTCTTATTCCATCAGATGAAAAAAGATCCCGCGATGAAAGAGCTTCCACTTTCACATTCGGAAGGAAAAAAAAAAGAAAAAGAGGCAAGGGAACTGCCAAACGAACTGTGACTGGACGAGAATAAGGGGTATCTCCTATTTCTATCGAGTAGACTATCTATTCTTGATCTTGCCAGTGATGATATAATCCACCTACATGAGGTTTAGTAAAAATGAGAAAAAACCAAACAAAGAAAAGAAAAGAAAAGAAAAGAAAAGAAAAAAACCTATCCATTCTTGATCCATCACAAAGACATTCAATATGTATATCTGATGGAGTCTGCATGGTGACGGATTGAACAGGACAGGACAAACGGAAAGGGAACGCATGTGGCATTACATATCACTGCACATGATTATGAACAAGAGCTAAATTAGTTGGATATCCAAACCTAATTGCTCCAATACATACTATACAACAGTACAAACTATTAAAACTCTAGGGACCAAAAGTTCTCACATCACCGGTCAGCATCTTCTTGTTTTAGTATGATGACATATGAATCCAAGAATGTTGTGAGTATATCTGGTGTGGAAGTAGGCCAACATTTCTATTGGCAAATAGGGGGTTTCTAAGCCCACGGCCAAGTACTAGGTTGTAATTGCTATCTTATTAGGTTCGGCTGCTATAGCTGTTCGGAACCCACAAACCATTCCAACTGGGGGTCAGAATTTCTTCGAATATGTTTCTTGAATTTATTTGAGATGTCAGTAAAACCCAATATGTTCTTGATTGCCTTGCAAAATGGTTCATCCACACGACCTACGAGGCTCAAGGTGTACACCTTTCATCACTGGAAAAGCTGCAACCTTCTTTTTTGGCATGCAATTTCTCATTGCATGCGTTGGCGAAAAGTTCCAAGCCAAGAGGTTCATCCTCGAAATGCAGCATGCCTTGTGTTGCAGACTAGGATCAACACTTGAACCTTCAAAAGAGAACTTGATTCTATCTGCATGACCAAGAACTAGATGTAAGAGGGATGCTGAATCAGAAAGGAAACATTAAATAGATCTTCACTGGTCCTGTCCAAGTACACAAAGTGATGTCTCGATGGCTTATCACTCAAAAAGATGAGCCTGCTTTGACAAGAAGACTTTGAAAGAGCTATACACAATATTAACACCATAGTTCAGTAACAAAGAAAGCACTTTCAATTAAAAACAGGCAAATTTGAAAACTATGACCAGCACTGGCAACCACCAGCCGGTACTCTGCTGGCTAACCAAACAGCATTGCGAATCAACCAATAAGAAAATACAAATTGGAGAGGAGAAACAAAAGAAGCCAAATAACAAATAAGAACCAAGTTTAAAAGCAGAAATGGACATTCTGTACATTTTAACCATCCAAGAAAGCAAAACAGCTTCAACAAACTTCAATGCATCTACTATACAACCTCTCAATTCTACGGCATTCTGTCCATTTCAACCCTCTAAAACAGAAATGGAAGAAATTTGAAAGCCTACATGGACAACTATCCACTTAGTGTAGATACATGCTGTGTAGAAGATAGATATACAGCCATAAATCATGATTAGATGAGTATAGAAACATACACATATTATGATATCAAGCTCACAGGGGCAAGCAATGATACAGTCCTTTTGCTAGATTTGAATTACAAACCTCATAAAAACTCCAAATCAATACTCAGGTCTGTAAGTTTTAAGAAGTATGCAGTTCAATCCATATCTTGGAGTTTAAAGAGCTGATAATCGATATCCAGCCTAGCATAAGCTCAAGGTATGTTCGAACTATTACTAGTGTAGTAATACAGCACTAAATTTTCAATCAAGCTGCAGTATGTAACTTGCTACCAGTGATCCATAAGGTTTAAAGAAATGGCAAGCAGAATGCAACACCAAACTGCCCAAGAGATCCTAAACTTGTCAATAAAACTAACAGTAGATATCCTAAGCATCTTATGGCACCTTCACCGTGGGCTCTCAAAAGTCTAAATGAAAATGAATTTGCTTTCTGGGTCAATAAAACTAACAGTAGATATCCTAAGCATCTTATGGCACCTTCACCATGGGCATAAAATGTCTAAATGAAAATGAATTTGCTTTGTGGAGCAGTCTAAGCACTTTTTAACTCCAAGCACAAGGGAGGGAAAAAAGTAAACTCCTTACCAATTAATATCTGCACAATCTTGCCCTCATGAATTATGTTCTTTAGTACTTAACTAGTCAATTTGACTATCCTGACAGTATTCCTGCAATGCACCTTTTAAGGCACCTGGAGCTTCTTATTACCGAATGGATTTAACTCTCAAGTACAAGTGAATATGGCAAAAGCAAGATTTAGATTCTCAAGGGAATTAGAATGGCCTTCAGTTACCTTCTCATTCTCAATGATAAAGCCTTGCTTGACAGACATGAGGTACTACTAACAGCAGATTCTGGTTGTGGAATTTAGAAGTTATCTCAATCTTAAATTTTAATGAACCCCGTCAAAAAATGAATTGATTACACAGGTTATATTCCAACTTAACAAACCTATGAGGCAGTTATTAATAAAAAATGATATTTGCAAAAGCAGACCATATTTTTATTTACATACATTACCCATCAAAAAGCACAAGAAGTTTTTAAAAGGCATTCATAAGATAGGGCTGATAACTACCAGAAAGAAATTTGAGTTCATTTACTTTGATGACAATTTGCTTTCCTAGACATCTTCAGCACTTGAGTGCACAAGCCTCTGAAACTTATTTGAGAGCTCTTCATAGGATAAAATGTCAGACGGTGGTACTTGCATAATTCCAGCCTTCAAATGCTTCATAGTTACCTCTGATGCATTAAAGTCCTCCTGATATCACAAGAAATACTATCAAATGATAAAAAAAAAGGGTGAAAAGTTGGAAAAATATGCTTTATTCCTTTTTTCCATCAGAGAAAGCCATTCCAGAAGTGGAATGGTCCCTCCTCCATCAAATACTGATGTACCTCAATAGCAGCAATAGCTGCTTCACGGCAAATAAGGGATATATCTGCACCAGTGTAACCTTCTGTAAGAAGCGCAAGCTCTTTAATGGACACATCAGAACTGCATGGCATTTTACGGAGATGAACACGGAATATTTCCTCACGATCTTTCTTGCCTGGAGGCCCCACATATAGCAGCCGATCAAAGCGTCCTTATAGAATTTCAAACAAGTTTTAAGTTTTTCCTTGCTATGTGAGAAGCAGCAGCATTACAACTCTAGGCAAACAAACTAAAAGAAGGAAAAAAGATTAGCACACACCTGGTCTCAGAAGAGCAGAGTCAATCTTATCTGGTCGATTGGTCGCAGCAATGACGGTGACATTAACTCTCTCATGTAAACCTAGTTATGAAACAATTCAAGCAGGTAAGTTTTAAGAAGAAATTGCATGTATACGTAATACAAATTTTTTTGAACCAACAACTGAGGGTTGCAAGTCTCAAATACTATATTTTATCAAAGAAGTCAGCAAGGAAAAGATAAATGTGTAGGGGTGAGATTTTTTAAATACCATCCAATTCAACAAGTAGTTGACTCATAACACGGTCAGAAACTGAAACTCCATCACTTTCTTTCCCACGGATCACGGCTAGGCCATCTATTTCATCAAAGAATATGATTGAAGGAGCATTTGCCCTCGCCTTTGCAAATAGAGACCTTACAGCCTTCTCTGATTCACCAACCCATTTGCTAAAAAGTTCTGGACCTTTTACAGCAAGGAAATTCAATCCAGCTTCTGAAGCTACTGCACGTGCCAAGAGAGTTTTGCTGCATCCTGGAGGACCAAACATCAAAACTCCAGTAGGGGGCCGAGTTCCAATGCGCTGGAAAGCATCATGATGCCTTTGAGGCCATTCAACAGCTTCCATCAGCTGCATCTTAACCTCTCTCTGGCCACCAACATCTTCCCAGCTAACCTTTGGTATCTCGAGTACTACCTGATTGCAAGTTTTAACATGTCAACAAAAGGCAAAGAAGGCAAGATATGACGATTGAAAGTCAACATTGTTGGTCCACCATTATTAAGATTAATGAGCAAAAATTCAGAAGCATGATGATCAGCACACAAAAGAGAAGCTTGCATGTCCAGTTTGCAATGCCAATTTGAGGAATTTGAATAGTATGAAATAACTAGAAAGATATATTAAGCAAATGAATCTCTTAAATGATACAAGAAACTGCGGATCTGATATGATTGGAATCAGGATAGAGTTTGCCATATGACATAAAAGGTTAATCGGCTATGATTTATAAGACAGGCTGAAAATGGTAGACATACCTCTCTCATGGCACTTGGCCTAACTTTCATCCTAGCCTTTTCAAAATCTTCAGAAGTCACCCTTAAAACAGGAGTTCCAGATGCACAAGTCCCACCTACTTCGATATAATCTGTAGCTTCAGACGAAATATGCAAATTTGAAATAGATGATGACAAATCCTCCAAATTATTTACCGGAAGGTCACAACAGTTTGTCATATCAGCATGAGAACAACCATCATTTACATCAATTGATGGATCACACTCTGAACCAACATCTGAGACACTCAAATCAACATAGCGTCTAAGACAAACCAAAGCTGCTTCATTACATAGTGCAGCTAGATCGGCACCAACGAAACCATGTGTAGCTGTGGCAAGATGCTGAACATCTGATTCTGAAAGAGAGTTCTCTATTTTACTGAGAAGTACAAGCAGTATCTCACGGCGCTGTTTGGGAGATGGAACACCTGCACAGAAATTTTTTTGGTGAAACAAAAAGACATTCTGTATCTGGTCAAGTCCAAAATGTGGAGACAATTAGTTAAAAACTACTTACTAGAATCAAAAGAACACATCTAGAATTCAAAAGAACATTTTGAAATTGGACAAAGAATAACTTCCATGAAAATATATGCAGCATCTTTTTTTTCTAAACACAGCACTGGTGAACACTTTCCAATTAAAATCCCCGTTCAAATGAAGATAAGAAACCACTGCTTGTTTGTATTTATGACATAACTGGCACTCCCTAAGGCCACACTCCCCAACAACCCAACCCACCCCCCCCCCAAAAAAAAAAAAAAAAACTAAGCCGCAAAGGCACCCAAAATTAACATAAATAATAGAGGCCTTAAAAGCCAACCTACTTTCGTTCCTGCATGCAACTGATGATTGACTCAAAGGGAGGGATATAGAAAGAATGAAGAAAGATTCACTTCTGAAGGAGAAGATAAGTCAAGTTAGAAACAGTTTCTAATTTTATCTGGGGAAGATAGGTGGGGAAGATAGGTCACGTTGGAAACAGTTCTAATTTCACCTGAAGTATCCTTAACATATTTTTGGGGCACAGATATCCAGAAATACATTCTAAAATATTAATTTAGGATAACAATTTACTAGCTGTACTAACTTTAGATTACCAACTACAGTTAGCTATGCTTGTATTGTAGTATGAGACCTCATATGATGATTGTGGAATAGACAAGAACCACTTAGTCAAATTAAAGCAAAAAGGCCCACCAGGGACTTGTAAGACTAAGGCAGTAATGACAGACGACAAATTTCAATTAACGGTCTCCTATAAATGTTCAGGTTAAGTAAAACATTAAACTGCAAAATGGGGACCTTATTGCAGCCAAAAATCTGGTCATTAAACGACAGTAACAGGAGAATACAATGAAGAATTAGCTGGTAAAGAGAAGGCTGAAGTAAAAAAAAGGCAAAACTGAACATTTCAAATTACCAATTTCTAATTCTCTGTCAAATCTTCCAGGCCGTCTAAGTGCAGGATCAACAGTGTCAGGCCGATTAGTTGCAGCTATGACAACAAGCCCATCACTCCTGCCAATCCCATCCATCAAATTTAACAATGTCGCTACCATTCTTTGAGATAGCTCTTCACCACCATCTTTACGTGCAGGTGCAATAGCATCCAACTCATCAATGAAAACCTGCATTCACAAATGAATGTAATTTTCTGGCGAACCATATAAAATTTTTGAAAGTAACCCAAATTTATAATTTTATCTAAATCACAGCTTAAGAGGGAGCAACTAACCAAAGGAAGAAGAGGTAAAGAACTGTTAAATTGTCTGAAAATACAGTATGAACACCTTTGATGATTGCGAGGCATATATGACTTAAAATGTTTACATCAATTGCACACTCTAATGCATAAAAATAGGTTTACACTAATCAGCATGCTATATGATTTCCATCCATCATTAAGTTCAGACAGATAACAGGCATGCTCAGACCTGCTCCATTGGTTGTCAAAGCTAAAATCTTGAATTTCAGAATGAAAAGATGACACAGCCATCAGGATTCATCTGATCTTAGTCAAACGGGTTGGCATACATATTATTAGTCAGTGAGCTTCACAATTTTCAATCAAATACAGTAAATATTATGCCCATCTAATTTGCTATGCTACATGCACGACAATAGGGGTAACTATCAAATATACGATAATTATACATCTGGATGTTTAAAAATGAAAAAATAATGAAGAAGCTTTTGAGCAATATGATGGTCAATCAGGATTTGTCAAAATGCTTTTGGGCAATACCATGGCCTAAATGTTGCCACAGCAGTGGTTTAATTCTTGTAAAGGCCTTTGATAAGAAGTTTTTTCCAATTAAAGTGACAGATCAAGATGAAAAGGAAAGAGCAAAAAGAAGAACAAAGTTGCCACAAGTTTCATTACAATTTCCCCTAGGGTATATTGACATGCTATGGATGTTGGAAGAACAACTTCCAAAGGCTTCACTCCAATCAAAGGCAAAAAACACATCTTCCCAGGTGAAAGCTTGTAGTTCTGAACTATCTCAATGAAGACAAGAAAAGAAACTTAACAATTGTGCGTGTTTTTATCCAGGCTGATCAGAAGGAATAAACCTTCAACTTAGCATTTTAAGGTATGAAACCCCAAATTCACAAGGTTTCTTAATTCAGTTTTGTCTAATCAATAATCAGAATAGTTACTTGAGGCAGCTGGATATCCTAGTCGTATGACGACTATGAAATGAAAAAATGGTAGTTTGAGTTCTTTTCATTCTGAAACTATTAGAATATAATACTAATCTGAAACATCAACAAAGCTTTAGAGTAGATTATAGCCTAAAAGTATTGCAACTATGTTAAGTGAGCAATGTAACCTATCAGAGAAAACTACACTTATGACATTCTTAAAGATCAGAAATTTCTCATGTAGAATTAAGTACTCGTCCTCTCTTTTATGTCCCACAAGGTATCTCACTGATGGCTCAGGCCTCCCCGGAAGGAGGCCTTCCTCTCCTTACACCTTCCAGATATGATCAGCTAAATACAATACTCGAGGTAAGCTATCAAGGGAAATTGGTGACACACTTTACAACAAGCCACCAAACAAACACAAGAATCTAGTGCACAAGACAAGAAATTTAACTTGCGAATCCAAGAAACCAGATTACCCAACATGCATGAATAACAAAGCATGAGTCCACCAAATTCCAGCAGTAATATTGCTCTCTTCCGAAACACTGAACACTTTATCAAAGCAAAAGTTCACCAAAAGGGATGACGAAAAAAAACAGAAAATAAAAGAAAAGGATTCAATTGGCTCAAGTTAGATCAATTTTCCAGGTCATCTTTAAAGCCAAAACATCATCTCAGCAAGCTGGTTTACTAATCCCCATATAGTGCATACAAAACATGTTATACTACCGGCACGAAAGATTCCATATAGCAGGAAATACAAAAGTAATCAGCATAGGAAAAGTTCTGTCTTACTTTTGTTTGTCTACTTCTACTTAGAGGCAGAATCTATTAAGAGAAAAAATAAAAAAGAAAGCAAAAAAGGTCAACATAGGCAACCTAACAACACCAAGCACAGAACTAAAGGCAGAATCTTAGAGTAAAACAAACAGAAAGATGAACATTGCCGAACAAACACCAATGGAGAATTAAACAGCAATTAAAAGGATCTCGTTAGGTTCAAAGCTTTCACCACTTAGGACTGAAAGAACCAATAAAAGTTTGCAGAAAAAGAGAGAAGAAATCTAACCACAGCTGGTACAGCTTTGCTAGCCGAATCAAAGACCTCATGCAATGCTCTTTCACTCTCTCCATAATACTGACTTATGATTTCAGGTCCATTGACAGAAAATAAGTTTACACCAGCCTCATGAGCGCACAACCTAACCAGAGAAGTCTTTCCTGTTCCAGGTGGGCCATGAAGAATCACGCCTTTTGTAGGTCGCAAGCCCAAACTTAAAAAATTTAAGGAATCAGCACAACGTTCAAAAATAGTATTGAACATACATATTTAATATCGAAGTGCCCGACAGCCAAGCTTATACAACAAAGTGAAAGGCTATTATTAATCAATCTCAGATTTTCTCAACATCTTAAACTCAATGAAAACTCGTTTGCTGCTTCCTCAGACAGCCACTGACACACTGAATCATGTAAACTCACCACATGGAGATTTGGCATTCTTTCCTTCGTATTTAACTAATTCCCTTAGGATTAAATATAATTCCTCCACCCACGCAATGGTAGTTAAGCTACTTAAAGTTACAAACTCTAAATAATTATCACTGGAGCATGAATTGAAGAACACAAGAAGTAAGGGAAAAAAAAGTCAAAATGAAATGTAGATTTGTTACTTCTTCCCTAATACCCGCAAAACATACTACCAAAATGTTCAAAATCTAGATGCCTTTTGCACTTAGAGATGGCAACACGCATCCTCATCCCATTATGGAAAACTACCCCCAAAAGAAAAAGGAAAAGAATAAAAGAAAAGCCATATTACAATTGCCCTCCTTAAAGAAAAACCAAGCGTGAATCTCTCACCCTAAAATTGAATGTCAATCCAAAATAGCAATCTCATGATTGAGATGGGAGCTAGCAAATTACATCTTAGAAAAGAAATGCATACGATCCGAAAACAGGATGATCACATGCTACACCACAATGTCATTTTGCCATCTTACAACCAGATTGGCCAAAAAAGGGGAAAACCTGAGAAAATAACCAAGGGAGCAGCAGACCCTGCAATTCCCACTCGTCTTTTCTCATTTTTTCCTGGATAAACAAAATCGATATAATGCAATCAACTAGAAGAGGGGTCACCCAGCCCAGAAAGCAAGAAGCCAAGAAATGGCCAATGATAGTTTTCAACCCACTATACATGACTAAAATGAATAAGTAAGCGACTGAAAGAAGAGACGATTAAGACTCACACCGCAATAACTGAAATAGTTTTTGAACAAAAAGTTTATTTCTCTAGTTTTATCAGAAGTACTGAAAACCTTTCATACATATGCTGACAATAGGAAAAATGGCAGCCTAAAAAATGATTGTACTTGTAATCATCTACACCCAGCTTAAAAGCAACCTAGTGGATGCAAGTCATACACAGCTCATAATAATCTACATATTCTTGGTTTAAAAACAACCTGGGAAATGTCAGTCCACAAAGGCAAGTAAGACAAAACCTAAAAATCAGATAAGATACTTTATTTTGTTTTTTTCTGTTTAATCCTCCCATACAAAAAACAAATAACAGAAAAAAGTCACCACATGGTTATGTTCTTAAGAGTACATATGCACATAAATGTTGCGAAAAACACCTGGATAAATTACACCTGACTGCTGATGTAACAATTATCTCTTTCAGAACTCCAAACTCCACGGTAAGACCTCCCAAATTTGGCAAGTCATCTCCCTCCTTAGCAATGAAACTCTGACGTACAGGTTCCAACCACATTGAAGATCTTTTTAATGGAGTTTCCGGTGCAGAATGCCTTGGTAAATGTATACTAACTTTGGTTCCACGATCAACAAAATAGGCATCTACAATATGATCCACTTGGTCAACCATTTGAGATGTCAAGTTGCAACAGCTGTTCTCAGTCAATCTCTTACTTTCTGTAGACAAACTACTGACTCCTATAACATGGAAAATGCAAAGCCCTGAGAGTATTGGAATGGCCAAAAGGTTTCCACACAGCAAAAATCGAGAAAATAACCATGAAGTACAGCACGTCTGCAAAAGTTTTCTGACATCATCATCCTCTAAAATATCCTTCACATCAAATATATCCTCTGACATCTCTTGTAAGCGGGATGAATCTGATCTTGAGTCTTCAAAGTTTGGCATACTGAAGCGTCCACTAATTGGAGACTTCAGTTTTGATTGAGAAAAATATGGGGTCTTTGGGGATGCAATCTTACTATTTACATCTTGAATATTTGTTCTTTCAGTCAAATGACCATTATTGGAGGACATACTACTTGCCACAAATTTAGTTTGTGACGACACAAAAGATAAATCTAATTCCTTGCAGTTGTTCAATGAAAGACCAAAATCATTAATTCTGTGTGATTTGCCAAATTCACCAACGCCCATTACCGGTCGATCCTGAATGGAATTAACATACAAAGCCCGGCCTGAGGCAGGGCAACCCATGGTAAGGAAAAGGTTTGGAGACAAGCGCACTGCATCCTTCACAAGCTGCAGATAAAATGGCAGAAAGTCGTTTGTAAACTTAAGTTTTGCACAGATCACATTGCATGACATTTTTCCTTAAATGTTGACATCCAAATGTAATCAATAAAGTGAAGAGTACGAGCAAAAACGATTGAAAGGCAAAAGGAATCGAGATAAAGCAACACGTACATCAGCGATGAAGATGATGAAATTAATGATAAACTCATGATAATGCATTCTGAAAGTCATGGTTCACCATAGTAATGAATATGCCATGTAAAAAATTATGGTGCCTGGGATTCAGTTGGATTTACCATCAGTAACTTAAACAGGAAGGGTGGCCAAAAGTCAGATAACCAGATTACTTGCAATTTGAACATAAATTTCTCCCAATTTGCAAAGTGCATGGATTATAGCCACCAGGTTAGATTCAGTTGAAGCCCAGATTAGCAAAGTCAGATTTAACTTCTTTAAACAGATGTTTTTGGAAGCCCCATAGGCTAGCTATGAAGGTCCCGATATTGTTTGATGAGTCCCTGACCTGTTCGCAATTTACTGTGATCCAAGATCTGTTATCATCCAGGCTTAAGACTGGTGATTTCACAATATCTGTAACTAGAATTTTTTAGATTATCCCGACTTCATAATTCCTCTTTCCTTCTCTCTTATATATGCATAGATGCCAAGATTACTTCATGTTGTGCTGTTTTTAAATTTCTTCCCTCTAACCTATTCTTCGGTCTCCCAAAGTTAAAGTTGAAGAAAAAGATTGTTTAAGCAAACACTTGACTAGGGGAATTTGAGAAACTAATTTGATGCACCTCTTACTAATAAACAAATTAGCTTAGTTCTCCGAGGCTCTTTTAGAGAACTGTTCATACCTTTGTGAGGAAATCCAATCTATTAAAGAATCAGCTCATAAGTGAAGCGAATCCTGTGGTTTCCAAAGTTTTTAAGTTTTGCATTTGCAAAGACAAAAAATTTGTAAGCTAATACAAGTCTTTTGCCATTCTGATATCCATCTAATAGAGTCAAAAATATAATTCAGATTGGGCACCATGCAAACAACTCATAGTGCACCATAAGATCTAAATGGTTATTTGATAACAAAGATTTAGATTGTTCATAAAAACTTTTTCCTTTCACCCAGCTGGACATTTTCAGGGAAAATTCCATGCCAGGGATACCAAAGACACAAGCCCCACATGCAGACACTTTTATCGAAAAGAACAGTAATTTGCAGAAGCGACAGGTAATAGAAACAATAAATTGGAAAAGACATATATGTAATTCTTCTGCAAACCTTACTGGAAGGAAAAACAGTTGCAAGAATGAAGTAGCAGCCCACATCATTAGCCAATTTCTCAGTAAATTCAAACCCGAAATGCGTTGCACATTCATCTGCTAAAGAGCACAAAGGATGGCCACTCGAAAGTTTCCTTGAAGAAGCAAGAGAGACCTGTTAATGCAGTGTTATATGCTGATTACCATGAAAAGATTGCCCAAAAGCAACAATTTGAAGAAAAAAATATTATGTAAAGTCACAAAGTACTCATAGAAAACAAAAAAAAAAAAAAATGTTGCAGCATTCTGTATGCCTAAGTATATATATTACTCAAATGTGTTTGAATAGCTACAATATGCCAAATGTCACATTCTTAAACGGTTGATTACACTTTAAGATGATGCAGCAATCTCAATCATATGGAAATGCACTTGGTAAAATAAATGAGATATTTGTGGACTAACATAGAGACTCTCTTTAGAACTGAATAAGACCCCAAATTTCTAAGTGGGAAAGCCAAACTGTAGTGCCTGAACAAAAAAGGAAGTAAATAGGAGGTAAAGAAAGGACCTGAAAGGGCCAGTTTATTTCATTGGAAGAATCAGAATTGAATGGCAATTAATCCCTCAAAAGGCTTTTTGCTTAGGCCATTTGACCCTTCTTCTGATCGTTGTACTGGAATGAGCATCCAATTCTATTTCTTCTTTTTAACTTTTCCTTTTTCATAATATCATGCCCCTTCATCTCTTGCTGTCTAATTGTTGATAATCTAATATAGCAGTTGGTGCACCTAAAGGGAACTTTTCCTACCAAACCAAATGCCCCCCCAGTGTAAGAATTCAAACTCCACCACCATAGTTCTTTCAAGTTGAAAGCTTTGTAAGAATTCAACACATTCACAAAGACCACCTCCCTGTTGTAATGTCGTCCAAAATATCCATGCCTCACAAGAGAAAACAAATCTCACAGCTTATCATCCCACTTTTTTATACATTAAAGACCAAATCACAGTTAATGCCTTCTCCAAATCTCGAAAAATAATGTTTCAAAAAAACAAAAGAAAGAAAAAAGACCAAAACTTTATACAAAATAAATACCGTTAATTACATAATTTTGATAATTAATCATTTACTGGCAGAAATGACATGGTGAAGTTTAATCAAATGCACACCATTTCAACAAACACAATAAACAACAGCCAAAAAAAGAAAGAAAGAAAGAAAAGTTCAAACTGAACTCTGTTTAGGAGGTTGGGTTAAAAGATAAAGGCCAACTCCAAATTTGAAGGCACAGAATGAAACAAATCCATGTTACAGAACCCCATCAAAAGCAGTAAATTAGAAGCTCAATATTTCAGACTGGGATCCAAATGAATTTAGCTGGCTCAACAGCTCAACTCGACCCGAATGGGTATTGAGCTAGCTCGACTACTCGATTAAGTATCCGAGCCAACTTTGAGTACAAAGATACTCGGCTCCAAGGTTCCATTGGGTTCAAGCTCAAGCTTAATGAATTTAAGTCGACCTTAGCTCGATTAGGCCAAAATTCAACTCAAACTAAGTCAATTGCAGCCCTATTTCAGACCGAAATCAGAGTAAACCAGAAAAACTCAACTTCGACAAAAAAACCAAATTAATAATGATAAATGAAAAGAGAATAGTTACCGAGACAAGGGATCCAGGAAGAATAGAAGAAGCAATCATAGCGGATTCCGACATCCAGATTTTACACCCTTTGATATCAAATGCTTCCGTTCCAATTGAAGCATGAACAGCATCATTGTTAAACACTTTACCAATAAAAGCGGTTTTAGAGATAAGAGATGGGTATTTTCTGGAAGCTTCTTCCAGACCCCATAAGAGCTCTTCTTCTTGATTGCTGATTTCTGCATCATCTGGGTTTTTGGAGGCTGATAAAGGAGAGGGGGAAAAGGCTGCCTTTGAAGAATGTTTTTTGCTTTTCGGGGGCATTTCTCTTCTGTGCGGCTCAGAAGAAAAGCAAAGGAGGAGAAGAAGGATCCTAAAACCCTGTGGTTTTGGAGAGGGTTTTACACTTTAGAGGAAGGCCTCGTAATATGTTGAATTTCGGTGGGAATAGTATTTTGGAAAATGGCTACCTGACCCATACAAAAATGAATCTTTGCGTTTTTTATCCCTAGCATTTCACCTGCATGACATGACATGATGATTAATTTTAGCTGATGTTGAGGATGGTTCACGTGAAATTAGACAAGAACACGGGTTTACAGATTTAGCACAAGTTGATTAATAAAAATGATTACAAAGAATAATCAGCTCGTTCGTGGTTGATTATTTTAGCTAATTATATATTCTAATTTTATAGTGTGTTCTCATTTGCTTTTATATATACATTTAAGATTTTTTGATACACAAAAATGTTAAAAACATACAATCTTAATGAGTGGCTTTAATTGATTAGTCCTTATCAGCTTTGTTCTCGTTTGTTTTAGAATTTGCAAAATTTGATTATAAAATGTTAGTTTAGAACAAATGCTACTCTTTAGTAGATTATAGATTTAACTTTTTTAACTATTATAAAATCTATAATTTAAGTAAAAAAGCAAACCAAATCATCAAAAAAATTGATTGTCCAAAAGCTTAACTTGTAATCATGTTATAAAATCAAATGAGAACAAGCCTGTAGCATCCTTAAAAACGATTTTTGTGAATAGAAACAAGCCATATAGTCACTAAACCGCTCATTTGGCATGTGGTACACAGGAATGGTAAGAAAAGAAAAGACCTTTCCAACTTGTCTATTTCATTCAAATATTTGGTATGGTTTATTTAAGTGAAAAAACCCTTTCCTCCTAAAATTTATCCTTGTAAATCTTTGTACTGCATCACCATAGTTTAGGTTATTTGTAAGCTTTTTTTTTTTTGTGTAAGCAGGAGGACTCGAACCCGAGACCTCTTGCTTACACTCCCTCCCCCCGTACCACCCAACTCATCCCTCCCCCAGGTTATTTGTAAGCTCAATTAATACTTGAACATAATTTTCATAATAAACTAATCCAAGGCAATTAAGTCAAATTTGTATTTAGTATATTCCATTCCAACATCTAAATTTTTTTCCAACAAACGGAAACAGTACTTTTATATATTAACACTTGATAATACAAGAGTTAGTTATCAAAAGGGGCAACTGCCCTCATATGTTTCCTTGCTATATCTATTAGCCATACTAGGAACTCATTGTCTCATTCTATGTCATGTACTAGCTTAATTGTATGTTGAACTAGTGTATGGCTACACGCATTCGCTGCTCTATACACAAAAGAAAAGTTACACCGTTCGAAATCTTCTTTCATCTCCTCAATATCCTCTAGGACTATTGCAATGCTAATGTCTTGAACATTGCTTGCATTGATTTGTTCCACCACAAATTTGCAGTCTGATTGGACTTCTATCTTTGTCCATCCTGTAGTATAAATGGCCCGAACAATGCTAACACTTGAACACTTGAGTCGTGCTTGAAAGCACTGTCCTAAGAAACTATTTCAGAGTATTGAAACGTTTCTCTAGGATTAAACAAGTCTTCCTCTACTTTGTGAGAGGGACGTAGAACCAGCAAAATTTCGTTCCAAAACCAGCAGGTAAAATAAGAAAGTTAAGAAGAGCAAATAAAGGAGGAGGAGGAGAGAGTTTATGAAGTGTAGACTTCATTCATCAGGTGAAAATGAACCTGACAAATGGTTCTATTTATAGGCTTCATGATATAGAATACGGAAGAGGATAGAATTTTGAAAGCTGATTTCCCGTGAGAATGGGCATGCATCCCATGCTAGACTTATCATTTGAAGTAGCCAGAGGTCTATCCTCTATTGTGAACAGTTGGAAAAGGTCAGACCATCAGGAAGGCCATTTGACCGAACTTATCAAGATGTCTCACAATCTGACTTCTTGAATTTGGCTTTTAGTCCTTTATCAAAATCTTATCTTTGAAAATTTCTCCCTCAAAATAGGAACAAACATTTCTGATGAAACTTTATCAAATAAAACTCTTATTCGAACAGTAACAAACATAATAAAAATCTTTTGGAATATCTATTTTTTATTTTTTACAACAATCTCCCACCTATTTCAAAAGATTTTGGACAAAAGAGTATGAACATCTGCTGGATTTGTCTGAGCTCAATGTATTCAGTTTGGTGTTTTTTTAGACTATGAACCAAACTTAAATTGATAAAATATGTCTTACAAAATTATTGGTGAAAAAATAAATTTCTATGAACCAATAATTCTTGTTGTATGATAGAAATCTTATCAATCACATTATAACCCATAATTTTGCTGTTCAATACAGTTTCGCGCATTTTGGCCGTGCGCCTACCTGGTTGTTCATGAGAGCTCTAAAGATTCGGCCAAAAAGTCTTATGGGAGCGGCCCTACTCCACTCACATATAGGTGAATTTATCAAGTGTATACTACCCTAAATACACTTCCCTAAAGGGATATAAATTCATTAAGAGTATTAAACTCAACCTCACAATTACTGGCAGTCAAAGCACTTGTTTTCGAAGGGACTTAAATTTCAAGTGCTTTATAGTCAATATCGACTTGTTATTACCCATATGAACCTATTTCATGGGATCACCAATCACATAGGTTGGGTTATCATCTCTATTGACAACCATTTGCCTAAGTCCTATCTTCCCGATAGTTTGAAGAATTAATTTTCTTCCTACAAATTTAGTCAGAGGATCGGCCAAATTCAACTCTGACTTCACAAAATCAATGGAAATAATTCCATCTCTAAGCAGCTGCTTTACGACATCATGTCTCAATCTCATGTGTCGACTTTTACAATTATAAGATTTATTTTTTGCAATAGCAATAGCCGCTTGACAGTCACAGTGTATAGACACAGGAGGCAACAGATCCTTAATAGGAGGAATATTGGCTAAGAAATTTCTTAACCAATTTGCCTCAGAACCAGTCAACTCCAGAGTTATGAACTCCGATTCCATAGTTGACCGAGCAATGATTGTCTGTCTGACTGACTTCCATGCTACTGCACCACCACCAAGGGTGAACATATAACCACTAGTGGATTTTGTATCATTTCAATCAGAGATCCAATTAGCATCACTGTAACCCTCTAACACAGTGGGAAATCCACTGTACAAGATACCAAAATTCATGGGTACCTCTCAAATATTCCATTAGTCTGACTAATGCAAACCAATGCTCACGATTGGGATTATGAGTATATCTACTCAGTCTACATACAGCATAAGCTATATCCGGTCTAGTGAAATTCATCAGATGCATCAGACTCCCAATAATCTGAGCATATTTAGATTGAACAATTGGGTCACCATCATTTTTCTTTAACTGAGTGTTAGCGTCATAAGGAGTACTCACAGGTGTCATATCATAATTTTCAAACTTCCTAAGAAGTTTCTCTGTATAATGTTCTTGTGACAACATTATACCATCACCTCTCCTTATGATTTTAACACCCAATATCATTTTGGCTTCACCCATATCTTTCATATCAAAATTAGAAGACAAAAAATATTTAGTACTATTTACAATATCTAGACTAGTACCAAATATAAGCATGTCATCCACATACAAACTGATTATCACATATTGATCATTTATAATTTTGACATATACACATTTATCCACTTCTACTGACGAGAATCCATCTTTTATCAACACTTGATCAAATTTCTCATGCCACTGTTTAGGAGCTTGTTTTAGACCATAAAGAGATTTAATTAGTTTATAAACTTTATTTTCTTGTCCAGATACAATACATCCCTCAGGTTGACACATATAAATTTCTTCTTCTAGATCACCATTTAAAAAGGCTGTTTTGACATTCATTTGATGAATAACAAGTTTATGGATAAAAGTTAAAGCAAATAAAACTCGAATAGGCGCAATTCTTGTTACTGGTGCAAATGTATCAAAATAGTCAATATTTTATTTTTGAGAAAATTCTTTTGCTACTAAACGAGTTTTGTACTTTTTTATAGAGCCATCAGAGTTATATTTTCTTATAAAAATCCATTTACAACCGATAGGTTTTGCAACAGGAGGTAAGTCTACCAAAATCCAAGTTTTATTTGTCAAGATAGAATCGATTCAGATTTAATTGCTTCTTTCCAAAATTTACAATCGGGGAAGAAATAGCATTGGAGTATGTTAAAGGATCATTATCAACAAGAAAAGATTGAAAATCATTTCCATAAGAAAATTCTTTTCTTGGCCTTTTACTCCTTCTTAATTTCTCATTCGGAATTATTTTTCTATTTATTTCAACAGGTGCATGAGAAATTTTACTCGACAGTGTAAAAATATGTTCAAAGAATTCAGCATTTTTGTCTCAATAATTGTATTACAATCAAGCACATCACTTCTTAAAACAAGAAATCTATATGCAGCACTATGTTCAGCATATCCAATAAACATACAATCAAAAGTTTTAGAACCTAATTTTCTTTTCTTAAGTTCAGGCAACAATACTTTAGCAAGACCACCCCATACTTTCAAATATTTCAAATTAGATTTATAATTTTTTCATAACTCATAAGGGGTTTTGCCAGTTTTCTTATAAGGTACCCTATTTTGTAAGTGACATGCAGATAAGATAACTTCTCCCAATAAATTATCAGGAGCATGAGAACTAACTAACATAGAATTCA